>NW_025936130.1:226163-377817 GCF_000764305.2 Hyalella azteca | reverse complement strand
TTATTATTATTATTTATTTTTTTTTAGTTTATTTTTTTTCTCTTTTTCTCACTGCATATTCCAATCATGCATGTTTCTCGTGTTCTCGCTTATTAGTGTAATTGGTATGCATGTTGCACTTTAATGTATAGATGAAACTCTGTATGCCACTGTCATTCAGCATAGTGACTTACTCTGACTGGGCTTGCATGTTGTAGGAGATTGGCATGTCAAATTTACTTTTTGAAGGTTCACATCTCTGCTGCATGAAAAAGATCTTCTGACCTTTGGTGCATGCCGCAGCCATTCTTGCCCAGAGCTCTCTAGCTTGGGGCTTGGCCCAAGTCTCTTCCTTATATCTGCAACTAATGACAGAGATCAGGCTGGGCAGTGCATAAGCACTCGAAGCCTTCAAATTCAATTATAAAAAAAAAAAAAAATCAACTCGGATATTACTTGATGGGCGTGCTAATTTTTTGATGTCGCCATCTAGAGGCGGGTCTCTCGAATTGTAGCAACTGAAGAAAAGTTGCAGGACAGCTGCCAGTTGTTTACGCGCTCAAGCTAAATATATAAAAGTATGGCTGGTAGAGTGGTAGTGGACTAGTAGTAGTGGTAGCTGGTAGGCTGTTAGCTTGTTGTGTGGACTGTGGAGGCGGGAGGGCCATAGTGACAAACCAGAGATTTTTTAGAATCAGTTCATTTTTAATTTTCTCATTTACTCAAGATTTAAACCAATTTCTTATGTATGATAATGCTAGTATCCATGATACTTTGCTTGTCTACTTATAGGACTACAAAACAAACTTGAGGGAGAGTCTAAAAAACCCTCTGCTCTTTATGCATTTTGCTTTTTTTTTATTGAGACTGTGAGTCTGAGTGTAGACTGTAGAGTGTGCAAGACTGCAGACTGCAGTCTGCAAGCCCTACCTTATTACCAAATACATGCTCACTGCTGACTGCACGGTCTGCACCTGTAAAACTATTATATATGATAATAATATAGTATTCATTGTAGGTAGGTATAGTATACTATATTGTAGAATATAGTATTATGTCTTTATTTCTATTGCATTCTGGCTTATTTAGCCTAATTAAGTGCTATGGCTAGAGGTTACTCAGGTTAGTGGCCTAGTGGCTGTGTGTGTGGTAGCTGCTGCAGGACCAGCCACCAGGTAGCAACTGTCAAGTAGTTCCCAATTGTCCAACTAGCCTAGATGAATTTTCTCAAATTTTATTGCTAACAAAAGTGCTTGATTCAGTTGACTTGATTGAGCCATTATATTATGAAGTTATCAAAAATATGTTACCATTACCCCTTGGCTTGGTGGAAAATTGGGCAGACTGCAGAGGTAGGCCTAGCCATAGTGGCAAACCAGAGATTTTTTAGAATCAGTTCATTTTTAATTTTCTCATTTACTCAATTATCAATATGTAAAGAAATATCTTGTGTATGATAATGCTGGTATCCATGATACTTTACTGGGGTATTATTGCAGATTAACTACATCCAAAAAAAAGGGTGTTGGTTGCTGTCTCCTAGTCATACGGTGATGGGTGCAGAGTTGTTTGCCATATTCAAGGCTTTGGAAATGGCACTTAATTGGATGGAACTGAAAAACCATCAAGTTGTGATTTTTACAGACTCCAAAGCATCTTTGCATTTGATCCTTAACACCCGCCACCCCAGTCTTCAGGATACAATCACTGCTTCTCCAGAGAGGACTGAGCACCGTAGCCTTCTGCTGGGTGAAGGGTCATAGTGGGATTGCTGGAAATGAGGTCGCAGACCGGACTGCAAATCTAGCACACATGCAGATAGGTCTTCCCGCTCCATACTCTCTTTTGAAGAGTCTCTGCGAGCAATATCCCAGGCCTTCAGCAGGCATTGGCATGGATACTGGGAAACCCAAGTAGCTGACACTGGCTGCGGAAAATTTAGACACGACCTTGACAATAGTATAACATATATTGACTATAGCTCCTTGGCTAGGCCATTACAATGTGCCGTAGCCCGCCTCCGTCTTGGCCATGCTGGTGTAGCTGCTCACCGTGCTCGATTTGGAATGGCAGCAACTGGAGTTTGCACAGTATGTCAAGTAGAGGACAATATAGCTCATTTCTTATTATATTGTACCAGATTCACTGGTCAAAGAGCACCCTTCATGAGTGCAGTGATTGCGCTTGGGCTTCCTTGGGGGCTGCAGACAGCCTTAGGAGCAGGCGTCACCAACCAACAGCGTCACCAGATATTTTCATATCTGCAGCAATATTTGCTGCAATGCGGAGTGGTTGCCCTGATGTAACCTAAAAAAAAAATAATTAAGTGGCCGCCCTTGATGTTGATCCTCTGAGGTGTTTTTTTTTCTTTTTTTTTTTTGTTCTTTGTTTTCTCTTTTATTTACTTATTAATTATTATTATTATTATTTTTTTATTTTTTTAGTTTATTTTTGTTCTCTTTTTCTCACTGCATATTCCAATCATGCATGTTTCTTGTGTTCTCGCTTATTAGTGTAATTGGTATGCATGTTGCACTTTAATGTATAGATGAAACTCTGCATGCCACTGTCATTCAGCATAGTGACTTACTCTGACTGGGCTTGCATGTTGTAGGAAATTGGCATGTCAAATTTACTTTTTGAAGGTTCACATCTCTGCTGCATGAAAAAGATCTTCTGACCTTTGGTGCATGCCGCAGCCATTCTTGCCCAGAGCTCTCTAGCTTGGGGCTTGGCCCAAGTCTCTTCCTTTTATCTGCAACTAATCACAGAGATCAGGCTGGGCAGTGCATAAGCACTCGAAGCCTTCAAATTCAATTATAAAAAAAATATGTTTTCTGGACGTTTCAGAAGATTCTCTATCGATTAGTTCGATCGAGAAGTGAACTTTTCTGTGACCCGAATATATGGGTCCGGGTTATAGTCACTTGGTCTGGGGCTCCCTGGACCTGAAGTGAAATTTTTCCAAGTAAATTTTCGAAAATTCGATACTAACTTTTTATGCTTTCTGGACGTTACAGAAGATTCTCTATCGATTAGTTCGATCGAGAAGTGAACTTTTCTGTGACCCGAATATATGGGTCCGGGTTATAGTCACTTGGTCCGGGCTCCGGGGCTCCCCGGACCTGAAGTGAAATTTTTCCAAGTAAATTTTCGAAAATTCGATACCAACTTTTTATTAAATTTTGCTACTGAAGCGTCGCCAAAGATCTTGCAATATTCATCCACTCTCTGCACAGTGGCTTGAAACAAGCAATGCCTCGGCCCACAAGCTGATACTCCAAACGGATTACGCCCAATAGCTCTTACACCAATGATTTAAGCCCATACCATCACTTCTTACGAATGCTGTAAGCCACAGAGTCCGCAGACCGCACCAGACTGCCGTAAATGGGAACGGCCTTGCACCTGACTGTGGCATCACCTTACCCACTTCGCAGGCGTAAGCCTAGCCCTGACGCTGTTGCCGGCGCATTTGCGGGTGAGGTCAACCCTACGTGACCTACTTCTGTCTCTCAGGCAACTAACTTTAGTAAACTATTAGCGCAGAGGCCATGAATAAATAACACGGAAAGATGGATGTGTATTGGTGATCAGACTTACAAATTTAATAAAAACCAGGAATAAAGGAGCATGGGCAGAAAATAGATACTGTAAGAGAAATAAATAAATAGTATAAATACTCAAGTAAAAATAACTGAACTATACACACAACTAGACATCGACACATAAACTTGTATTGAACAAAATAGTGAATTGGATATCGGTAACTGATAAATAAACATTAATAATTCAAGAAATCCGACTAGCCAATCCTATTCTGCACAATCGGTCCAACAACTTACTTTAGCCAGCGGCGCCAAACATGACAAGACCGACTGTTTACCAAGGGTTCTAGAAGTCGGTTTCCTTTACCCTAAAATGATACATGATAACTATTACCCTAAATTACAAAAATATTGATACAAAGATATGAATAAATAATGAATGAGCGGATTTATTTTGCGATAAAAACTCAATAAGTAACCCGGTTACAACGCTCACCAGCATCTTCTTCCTCCACACTTACCCCCTTCTCTCCACCTTTCCGCGAAAGGGTTAGGTTAGGTTAGATTTGTTTAGAATTCTTCTGCAAGCTGGTACCAAAAGGAGGGGGAGCAGGGGGTAAGGGTGGAGGTTTAGCCTCCAGAAGAACGGACAGGCTGGTGAGGTAGCAGTGTATTGATAGCACTGTGGCGCAGGGCGTTCTTTATTGAAAGTGGGAAAGGGGTTAGGCTGCATGGAATAGAAATATTTTGGGGTTTAGCTTGTGGGTTACGACCATTGTTTTGGCGGCCTGCAGCTCATTGGCTCGCTTGTTTACATCTATGAAGGGGTTTGGTCCCTGTGGCTTTCATCAAGTAATCATGTTGGCTAATTTGCTCTGCAGCATGCTTGCGCACGGGGAGAAGTATGAAAATTATGCTGGTATTGGGCAATGCTGGGCTTTTTCAGTCGTCCCTATTTAGCAAAGTCACAAGGTCTAGCCACAGCCAGTGTCAAGAACCTGGCGGGCTGGCTGGCTTTCTCACCTCTGGGAGGTGAATTGGGAAGACATGGATGGGTTGTCGTCATGGTTGAACTATATAAGGTTGGCCCACAAAAAGTTCCGCCTTGTAGTGCATCTTTCTTGTGACATCATTTGGATCGTAAACGTAAACAAACCCGTGTTGGGCCGTGCATTACGTTGTTTCGGTGTCATATTTGCGATCATCTAAAATAAAATTGACCTCCTCAAATTGGCTCAAAAAACTGTAAAAACTGCAACTAATGCTATTATTTACGGTGCCGGTGTTACTTACCAATTCTGTGAAGTCAAAAAAGAAATAAACGACTAAAATAGTAAAAAAAGATGGGTTGACCATTGACGGATAAACTTCTATTAGTATTAGCTATGCCAGTAAATGCAATAATGGCTGCCAATCTACTTAATCATAGTTAATGGTCGAAGAAATGGAGGGAAAATTCAAACAAATTGATTTTTTAAGCTAATTCCATGGCATATATTTTTGCATCTCTGTTATTATTCTTGTCAATATTTTTTTCTTTTGATTTGTCTCTTACAGTCTTACTTACCATTCATCTTCATCTCTTACCATTTTTTTAAGTAAAATTCTATTGAGATTTGAGAACTCTGACCTCAGTCATAACCTTGCATTAGATTTGGCCATTTAATTTTGTGTGGCCTAGACCCAGTGGCAGTAGCTATCAGCCTTTCTTTTAATTCAGCGTCATTCAGTATGAAACATATTTGATATTGTCAGCACAAAGTCACAAACATGGTCACAACTTTTTTTCTGAGAGTTTCAGCAGATAGGTAGAGTACCTATCCTGAGTATGTAATGTTGACAAATGCTCTGTGCTCTGTGCTCATACCATTTAGAGAGGCATTAGTATTTAGTATAATTATAATTCATTTATCAAATAAAATAATGAATGACAGAAAATGTAAGTTCAACAATGACTTAATTTGAGCTGAATTAATGTGTAGGGTAAACGCGGTATATTCCGACATCGTAGGTAATTCCGTCACCTCTCCAGCTTTTCCTTTATAGTAAGCTTTGTTTTAGTTCCATGCGTTCATTGATGGTTGAAATGGTGACGTCATACATTTGCGTGTTAATTAAAAGCCTAATAGCTGTTAATTAAAACGTAATTAAGTAGTGTTCAATATTCGTTAGTGTGAATTGAGTGAAAGAAGAGAGATGGAATGAGAGGATATTTAGCAGTTGGCAATGCTGCAATGGCATAGATCCTCAGGAAGGCCAGAGCTGTCCAGCGCTACTCACTTGAGGAAAAGGGTGGCAATGCCTAGGATTATGTGTAGAAGGGACATTATTGCATGAAGCTTTACTTATGAATATTATACGTGTGTACATTTTATTTGTCTGATTAATTTTCAGATTGTTGTTTTTACAAAAATAAGGACATTTCTTGCCTTAGATAAGCAGATAGCCAATGCTTACTGAATATTGTATACACTATGGCTGAAGTTATTGGGTTGAATGATGATGAGCTACATGCTGAGCTTCTTCTTCATGGTAATTACTTTACTCATTGATATATATTTTTCCTCAATTTGTTAGCCAGCAAAGCAGTTGAAGTCAAGCATGCCAGTTTTTACAGAATTTCTACGTTTTTCTTTTAATGTGTGATACTTAGCTGTCTTAGCATCACTTGCCAATTCCTGTGTCATGACTGATAAAAATCACTCTTATATATGTGATCCCTTAATTACTACCTATCTAACTGATAGAATTGATTTATTTTGAAAGCCTGAAAGATGCAGAATTGTAGCCAGGAGATATAAATTTTACTGCCTTGAAAACACTGAATCGCCTTAATTCAAGCAATTGAAAAAATGGGGGAAATCTCAAAACCCATTTTGTAACTTTTTACACTTAATCTAATTTCCTAGGAAAAACAACCATACAAAAATTCTATGGTTTCAAACCCAGAAGTATATTGTATGTATGAACCATTTATTTTCAGGAATAACGACTCCAGTTACTGCCACCACACGGAGTATCCTCAGAAAGAAACTCTCCATTGCTCGGAAGGGCAAAAGTTCAAAGAAATATGTGGCAAGTATTGCTTATTTGTGTATTGTGTCTTTTACTGTAAAATTCCCACATGCAGACTATAATTAATTCATCAGCTTCAGACCAGACTATAATTGCTGAAGTTACAGCTGATGAATTAATCAGTACCTTATATTTATATACATCTATTCTTATGCTGCTCCATATGCATGATGATGAGAACAGTTCAAATGTTATTTAATGCTGGTTTTAAAGTGGATTTATGTCGTCTCAAATTATAGATCATGGCAATAGCCTGATCATTTTTGTGTATCCATTTAGCTAATATATATATATAATTCTTTTCTACTTGTGCTTGTTCGTTAATTGTAGTTGTAAAGAAATGCTTCTGATTGTAACTTGCATATTGATCACCTCGGGAATTTGATATTGTCAATACACACTCATTTGACCCTGATAGATTCCCAGATTTCCTATCCTTAACTTCAAACATGATGGATGATGAACATGAATGAATGATGTGAAAAATGACTGAATTGTGAAGGTGAATGAAGTAGGCTTGCACCACCACACAATACAAGTGCATTTGGATACGACTCAATAATGTTTGGAAAATGTGTGAGAATAAAATGCATATTAATGGAGCAAGTTATTAATGGAGCATGCTGAGGCTATAGAAAGAATATGTTGAAAACATTTTGTAATTACCTACTAAAAATGTGTTTGAAAAACATGGAAAATGTATGCATCATTTTCAAATCTGAGCTAAACTATGGCTTGAAACCATTTATATGTTGAGTAAATTTTATTGAATCCTAATAAACAAATTATTAATCGTTTTCTCTAATTTGCAGCCAGCTACTAAAACCACATCTAGACGCAGCCTGCAAGCTTTCAGCTCTGATGAGGACGAAGATGACCAAGAAGAAGAACAGCAGGATGAAGAAGAAGATGAAGATGATGAGAACATATTAGATAGAAGCTATAGCAGCACGGGCACCAACAGGTCTAGCCTCTTCAAATACAACACACATGTTGTGACCCGCAATAAAGGCACACCAACCTCTTCCTGGTCCTCTCCTGCCACCAAATCCTCCACTCCAACATATTTGAAGACAAAACCCAGCAATGCTTCTCAGTAATTATGTTCACCTTCTTATATATTATTGATGCAATAGCCTAAAAGCATTAGTATGTAATAAATAATGTTAGTTTCTAATTATTGGTGTTAATGCTGATGTTGTTTGTTGCATTGTTGATATTCTGATTGGTAAAATGTTGTAATACTTAATCATTATTACAATTACATTATTATTCTTTACAATAATTTCATAATGCAACAGCAATGCCATTGTAATCCAATTCTGCTACTTGAGTTATGGCTGTACCTTTATTATTTTTTTTATATATGATATTTTTTACTTCCAATTTCAGGTCTGGTATGCGGTCTTCATCTCGGCAAAAGCCTAAACCTGCATTTGATTATGACACGGCATCTGACAACGATGATGCCATCACCAGTCAAATATCTGGCAACAGCAGCAGTGCAAGGCAGCGCTTTAATGACAGATTCATGACCCCTGATCTTGGTGATGTGAGGAAAGTCCCAAAATACCAGTATCATGAGTACAATGACAGCAGACATGGGAGTTATGATGATCCCAGTGAATATTATAAAGACCAGGACACTAATGGGGATACAAGCTCCTATGCACCAGAAGAACAAGGTTCCAAATCTAAGTTTCATGGATTCAACTCATGGCTCGCAAATTTATTTGGAAACAAAAACAAAAATGCTGTATCTAAACCTTCATCTAATGGATTTTCTTGGAAACTCCCAAAAGTTTTGAACAAAAGTTACCCTTCATCTCCAAATTCTTCATATTTCCCTGCTTCATCGCCTCCACCTTCTCCTTCATTCTTCCCTAACTATTGCGAGACTCGAGACAGCAGCTCCAGTAGCTGGTGCCCTAGCGTGTCTAACATGCTACTGCTGCTGCTCACGCTCTTCTTCAGCTTGCTGGCGCTCAGCTACTTCAGCATGATACCTCCAGACGGACTCCTCAATCCTGATCTGCAGCATCTCGAGCTGGAATCTACTGGGAGCTCTGCATGGGATGAGTTTGCTGGCAAGCAGTTTGAAGAAAATGGTAAATTATTAAAAAAATGTTTCTTTTAATTCATTATTCATTCACTAATGATTCTTTCTTACTCGGGCTTGTTTGTTAATTGTGGTTATAAAGAATGCTTCTGATTGTAACTTGCATATTGATCAACTCAGGATTTTATTTTTGTATTTCTAATATGAAGGATTGTCCACAGTTCCAATGTGATTCATGAAGGTACAACACAAGTATTGTTAGGACAATAAAACTGTAGAGTCGTTCATTTATTGTTGAGAAATCATGCTGGATCTCACTATCAGACAGTCTTAATTTGTGCCTAATTGCAAAGGCTTGAAACCTCCAATGACGAAAGTCCAAATTTGTTCCTAATTTTTCAGGTGTAAAATTGCTGATCATGGAAGCTTGAATCATATCTAATTTTGCAGTTTTAAATAGCCAATTATGAAAGTCTGAATTTTACATAATTTCGCAGGTTTGAAACTTCCGCTTATGATCATCTAACTTTTTAACCAATTTCCCAGGCCTAAGGTGTTTTATTATAAATGTCTAAAATTGTACCTATTTTCCCAGGTCTGAAATTGCCAATTTGCCCTGCGAAGGGCGCCCCGGGTGAGGTGGGCAAGGTGTGCCTGAGTGCAGCGGAGGTGAGGGTCGCGCCACAGGTGCTGGGGTCTGGTCGACAGGTCGTGGTCGAGGCAGAGCGTCGTCATGCGCAGTACCAGTGTGGGGCGGCCGAGGCTGGCTACCTCACAGTCAAGGAGACCAGTGACTTGATCGCCGAGAAATTCCCTCTAAAGGTGACTTAATTGCCAAGAAATTCCCTCTAAAGGTGACTTGATTGCCAAGAAATTCCCTCTAAAGGTGACTTGATCGCCAAGAAATTCCCTCTAAAGGTGACTTGATTGCCGAGAAATTCCCTCTAAAGGTGACTTGATCGCCAAGAAATTCCCTTTAAAGGTGACTTGATTGAAAAGATATTTCCTCTAAAGGTGACTTTATCGCCGAGAAATTTCCTCTAAAGGTGACTTTATCACCAAGAAATCGCCTCTTTTGGTTACTTTATAGTTTGAAGGTGAAGTTTTGAGTGTGTTGTTATTATTGTTTACAGACAAAGCTATCTTTGATTGCTCGTTTTTCTAGCAAAGTGGTTCATTTCATCACATATTGCCAATGTAACTCTTGTTTTCCTTAATATTAGTACAACCTCTAGTAAAAAATATTCAATTCAATAGAGAAAATAACTCGTCTAGTGCTTGTGACTAAGATACATAAATTATCTGGCAAATTTAGTAATATATTTTGTTCCTTGACACAGTTGCAGCTTTCTATTAATATGACTCGATTGCATTTTATCTTTGATCCCCTAATTGGCGTTTTAATTCCATGTGTATTCATTTAAAAAGACGAATTTTTAATTTTAATTCATAAGGCTAAGATGATCAAGTAACTTACTTTTAAATCGATGTACGGTTAATTTTCTAATTTCTATAATCCTACATATAATTTCTATAATGTTATATAATATAATGTTATATATTATTTCTGAATATTGTTACATTATGTGTGCCTCTTGCAGGATGACGAGCTCCTGTTGGGGGTGTCAGCGCTGGCCAAGCTGTCGTGCCTGAACCCCTCGCTTGGTCTCAGCCCTGTGCTCACTAGCGGCTGGAGTGCTGATCCTGAAGGTTAATTAATAATTATAGTAATAATGATGATTGTTATTATTATTATTATTCTACGAAGCATTTATCGCGGCGTCTGGTTCAAACGAACTTCGAGGGCACGTCACACATAAGATTAATAGCAAGCAAAAAATAAATATACACAAGAAAGGATGAGAACTGATAAAATGACTAAGCACTAGATTCATAGACTCTATGAAATGAGACAATAATGATAATGCTCATTCATGCTTTGTATTATTTTGATATTGATGCTTATATTATTGGTCCGCTTAAATTGCAAATTCACCAAGAATTTAAATGCAAGGATATGGCTAAGTAAATTCATGTAATCTTCATTAAAGATGAAATGAATTTAGAAGACGTAGATAAGGTGAATGCGAAGAGCTATTTCTTTGCTCTAGATTCTTGGTATTTTGATATTCATTTAATCCTAATTTTCAACATTGAATCCTTTCTGTATAATTTTATGACTCACTGCAAAGAACATCCTTTTTCCATTCATTTGAAAAAATTGTTTATTTGTTTGCCTTGTGACAGACAGAAATGAAATAAAGTAATTACTAAAATACTTTAACTTTGGCTGTGTTCTGCTGAATTGCTTCTTCATGAGCGCCAGTGTTGGTAACGAGTGCATGAGTTACGAGCAGACGAGTTACGAGCAGACGAGTTACGAGCAGACGAGTTACGAGCAGACGAGTTACGAGCAGACGAGTTACGAGCAGACGAGTTACGAGCAGACGGGTTACGAGCAGACGAGTTACGAGCAGACGGGTTACGAGCAGACGAGTTACTAGCAGCGGGGTTACGAAATACGAACAGACGGGTTACGTGCAGGCAAGCTACCAGCAGACGGGTTACGAGCAGACGGGTTACTAGCAGATGAGTTACTAGCAGATGAGTTACGAGCAGACGAGTTACGAGCAGACGAGATACGAGCGCAGACAAGCTATACGAGTGCAGACGAGCACAGACGAGTAACAGACGACGGCTGTCACAGGACGAGGCTGGCCGGACGAGGCGCTGCAGGGTCTCAGCACCAGCAGGCCGCAGCTGCAACTCCTGTGCGCCCTCATGAACCTCGCCACCCTCGCCCTCGCTGCCCTCGCTCTCGTCGCTCTTGGTCAGTTGTTTAATGTTACTCTTGTTTAGTTTTATTTCTTATTTATTTATATTAGAGAATATTATTCTAATATATTATTAGATTAAGAATGAACCTCGCCACCCTCGCCCTCGCCGCCCTCGCCCTCGTCGCTCTCGGTCAGATGTTTAATAACTTCTGGTGTTTAGTTTTTGCAAGAATATTATTATCTTTCTTTTTAGTTTTATATATTTTTTATTATATTATATATTTTTATTTTTTATAAGTTTTCTTGACGCTTGAGTATCGGGACTGACACGAGAGGGAGACTAACGTTTGAGAGGAAAATGTATGCTTGGTCTTTAACCAAAACTGCATAAATTCTTGGTTTTAGTATATGTATTTTCTGGTCATATTATATTATATATTTTTATATATTTTATTTTTTTTATTATATTTTATATTTTTATTTTTTATATTGTTATTATTAATTTGTTGCAAGAATATTATTATTACCACACTTCTATTTAACTTCCCTTCTTGTTTGTTTGTCTGCTACAAATCTTATAATCAATATTTAACACACTTCTACTTCTCCAATCGATCTGAAATTTTGCACACTTGCGTAAATTCGGAGACAGTGCATGAATCAAACAACAGAATAAATAATTTTGAAAATTGAAAAAGAACTTTCATATATTGAAAATTCAAAAATATATATTTGTGAACGATGAACTTCGTTCACTATTAGCCGTGAGCATTTTCATCTCGTTGGGCATACCGAAAGCCACATCTAGCGTAGTCGCCTTAGTAACATTGATGTCGGACCTTACTTGGGCGGTAGCGACGTAGTGCAAGGTCAAGTCTGAGCGGCTTTGAGTCGGGTAGTCAGTCGGTCCCGCCAGCCCTACAGCGAGGTTCTAGCCTTAACTCACCTCGCTCCGTTGCTCCACTAGAGATCTTGTGCCCTAGCGCTAGTTACTGTGGCTGTGCCATAAGTGTTTCGTCTAGCAGAGTTATGTCTTTCCTGCTTGCTGTACTATTTTATTAAACGTGTTGCTTTTAAGTTTTCTTTACTGGAATAAAAGGCAAGTTTTACCGTGTTAACCGAAGTTTTAATGAAAGACATCCCAGTGCAATAATGTGCAATATAGCTTTAGCAAAAATCATTGAACTTCTTACAAGATAGTTGCCGGCGTTTGGCCGTGGAGTTTCGATCATCCTGATAAGATTAAAGGTAGCGGCACACGTCCGGTGACATATTTTTTAACATGTAAAAAATAAAGTAGGAAATTTATTGTACGTGTGTAACATTGGAGACAGTAGCCTCTTAAGAAGCGTTGTCTTTAAACAGTAATTTTTAAATGCATATTATTTATTGAATCTAAACAGCCGTTTAGATTCTATAAACGGCTGTGAATTCTTGTCAATACCGTACCAAACCTTGCAGCCTTGCTTTGGTTTTTCTTAGTGAGACTAATATTACATTATTTTTTTGTCTAGTTTTTTGTGGGAAAGTATTGCTCTTGAAATTTATAAAATGACGGTTCCATGATGAGATTTCAGCAACACTTGTGCTGGAAGCGCTGGCCCTGGTGGCATATATAATAAAAATTTGTGTTTTATTGTTGTTTAGTTCTTGTAGAAATAGGGCTGTTCTTGTAATTCTAATGAGCTGCTCTTGCGATGCTAAACTTTCCACAACCAGTCAATACCTTCAATAATAAACAATATATGTGCGTATTTCTAGTTGTAAAATTCCTTCAATTCTACGGAAGTGTCAGTATTCTAGCAAAATTTCTTATTATTTGCTAATTTTATACTAAAGTATGCTATTAATTTGAATAGAATAAAAATCATTGGCATTTGCCATATGTTATTTTAATGGAAAATAAAGCATTTCATTTTTTTGTTTTATATAAAAAAGTTACCATGAATTTTAACTTCGTTTACTTGTTTAAAGTTAAGATGTTGTATTTTGTTTACTTGTTGAAATTTGATGATATTTGTGAGCAGGGGCAGCTGTGTTCTGGGCGGTGCTGTGGGTGATACGAGGATATCAACGAAGACAACAACAACATCAACAGCAGGTCAGCATTAACAGCATGCGTGCTGCTGGCAACAGCAGGTCAGCATTAGCAGCATGCGTGCTGCTGGCAACAGCAGGTCAGCATTAGCAGCATGCGTGCTGCTGGCAACAGCAGGTCAGCATTAGCAGCATGCGTGCTGCTGGCAACAGCAGGTCAGCATTAGCAGCATGCGTGCTGCTGGCAACAGCAGGTCAGCATTAGCAGCATGCGTGCTGCTGGCAACAGCAGGTCAGCATTAGCAGCATGCGTGCTGCTGGCAACAGCAGGTCAGCATTAGCAGCATGCGTGCTGCTGGCAACAGCAGGTCAGCATTAGCAGCATGCGTGCTGCTGGCAACAGCAGGTCAGCATTAGCAGCATGCGTGCTGCTGGCAACAGCAGGTCAGCATTAGCAGCATGCGTGCTGCTGGCAACAGCAGGTCAGCATTAGCAGCATGCGTGCTGCTGGCAACAGCAGGTCAGCATTAGCAGCATGNAGTGTTGCAGGTGTTGACAGTGTTGCCACATGTTGCAGGTGTTGACAGTGTTGCCACATGTTGACAGTGTTGCCACATGTTGCAGGTGTTGATAGTGTTACCACATGTTGACAGTGTTGCAGGTGTTGACAGTGTTGCAGGTGTTGACAGTGTTGCCACATGTTACAGGTGTTGACAGTGTTGCCACATGTTGACAGTGTTGCCACATGTTGCAGGTGTTGACAGTGTTGCCACATGTTGCAGGTGTTGACAGTGTTGCCACATGTTACTGGTGTTGACAGTGTTGCCACACGTTGCCGGTGTTGACAGTGTTGTCACATGTTGCAGGTGTTGACCGTGTTGCCACATGTTGCAGGTGTTGACAGTGTTGTCACATGTTGCAGGTGTTGACAGTGTTGCCACATGTTGCAGGTGTACGCGGTGGTGCGCAAGATCCTACAGAAGGTGCGGGGGGCGCGGGACGGTCTGGCCGCCGTCAGCCACGTCAGGGACGAGCTCCTCTCCCCCGAGCAGCGGCTCTCCTGTGCCCGCGTCTGGCGCGACGCCGTCGCCTTCGTCGAGCGCCATGAGAGCAGGGCGAGTGTCTAGGGTGTCTAGGGCGTGTCTAGGGTGTGTCTAGGGCGTGTCTAGGATATGGCTAGGGCGAGTGTCTAGAGTGTGTCTAGGGCGTGTCTAGGGCGAGTGTCTAGTGTGTCTAGGATGTATTTTAAGGCAAGTTTCAAGGCACTTGGTCCTACCGTTCTAGAGCACTTCTAGGGTGCATATCAGGTTTTATCTGAGTATTTTGTTTTAGAGCGTACCCATAATATTAATATACGTAGGGCGTATATATCTGGGCACTTGATTCCGACAAGTATCTAGGTAATTATGGTAAGCATGGATAGTCATTGGCAGCCTGGATTCTGGGTCCTATCCAGGCACTCGAATCTAGGGCGTCTCTAGGCATTCTTTTGAAATTAATCTTGGTCAACCTACAAGTTTCTACTGCGTTATGTACCACCGAGGCAATCTAACTGCAACATAACAATAGTACAACATTCACTCTTTTCAATCATTGTGATTTTTGATATAGATATACAATATAAATCCCATGAGTATAAATCTCATTTATCTAATAAATATTATAAATCTAAATGGCATTTAACCATCAGCTTGTTCGTGAAATGCGATTGGTCGGCGGGGAGGAGTGTGAAGTGTGGCGCTGGATTGGTGGAAATTCCAGCCAATGCGAGGCTGCGGAGGACATTGATGACGTCACGCGTGGTGACAACCAATCACAGGCCACGCCGGGTCCTGCAGTGTTGCCAGATGTGCGACGAACTCCCGGGCCTGCAGTGTTGCCAGATGTGCGACGAACTCCCTCCATGTACCCCGATCTACCTGTCGACGATGATAATGATGCTGACCCATCGTTAGTTGCAATATTTTCTTAATGGAAATATATGTAGAATAAAATTTGCATTTTGCAGTAGTAACAGGATCGTCGATTTTAAAAACAAATTGTATGTCGAGTTTTGACAGTGCGCAATTTATTTATAGGTGGTCGAAGAGGTACACATGCTTTAATTATCAGCTGTTGCGCATATGCATATGGGAGTTGTAGTCTTGTTTGATTATTTCATTTAAATTTTTAGAAAATTGTATTTTACTTCGATGAAATGATAATTTTATTAAACATTTCCTCCCATTTTATTTAAATTTGTAGTAAATCATATATTCATTTGATTAAATGAATATTTTATTGAGCATTTCCCTCATTTTCGAGTTATTACCATCTCACTTGCCATTAACATCACACCATTATTACCATTACCATAAATCATAACCATCCATTACCATCGCACCATTATTGCATCATTTTCATCCATTACCATCACACCATTATTGCATCATTAACATCCATTATCATCCCACCATTATTACCATTACCATTATTACCATTACCATCCATTACGTTCTCTCTCTACGGCAGGGGGCAGTGGTGGAGGGGCGTGGGGGAGAGGGAGGCCGCTGTCACCGCCCCCACGCAGTGCCTTAAGATCCGCAACCTTGCCAGACCTGACAAGTGAGTCATGGGGCCTGACAAGTGAGTCATGGGCCTGACAGCTGTAAGATTATCTAGATTCTAGTTCATTACGTGGCGCATTTTTGTGTTGCAATAATAATGTTGAATTTTGGTGTCACAATTAGCTCTAACAAGGCGATAGACTGATAGTGTTACAGTATTTAAAATGACAAATATACATTCGCGTCTGTCTTCAGGTCTGCCACGTGGGTGCGTGAGGTGGTCTTGCAGAAATGCAGGGGTCTTCCTGTGCTGCACTTGGCCGTAGACCAGCACGGCTCTGAGGGGCTGGTCTACCTCATGGCCAAGACCGTCAAGGTGAATATTAAACTGGAAGGTTAGCCCGTTGTCGCCTGGGCTCAATAAATAAATAGCGGTCACAGCGTTCATTAGGCCTGTAGGCCTGTCGCAGAATCTGAATATCGCAGAATTTTTCACAGCTTGTTGCGGGTCTTGAACACGCAACTGCTTAATCTAATTTTACTGTTCTTAACTGCTCGGCCTCCTCGCCGATTTTACCAGAACAGTCGCTGGTAGCTTGTATCTAACCCGCAACTTCCTGCTCCAATCCTGGTACTCTGAACTGTAACCACTGGGCTATCCTACCCTATTAATGGTACACATGATCCCAGCAATTTTAGAATCCCAGCTTTCATGTAGCCCGTTATCCAGCGTAGTAATACAGCAATCCAGGTTGGCATATCCTGGATTGCTGGAGGTTGCTCCTTATCCAGGAGCAAGTGTCCATTGCTCCTAGTTGGCATATCCTGGACCATAATACCAGTTGTCCAATTTTCTGTTTCCATATTAGACGTACAAATTTTACTCGCCTCGTCCGCCCCCTTTGAGTTTGCAATTCTTACTATTTTCATTAAGATGCTCATTGCAGACGTGGTTACGGTCTACAAATGTTGCGTGAATTAAAATTTCATTTTATGTGTCGGCTGACCTAGGGCCGTGATATCAATTATCTATCAGGTACACGTAGTGGTCTAAGAGCACGTTGTGAATTAGGTGCATGTAGCTGCTGATTTCTCATCTGTGGTTGATGTATTTGGCTTGGAAAGCCGTCACTGATTGGTTGAAAGAGTTAAGAACTCATGACAATTTTTAGCGCATTTTCTCATTTATGAAAAAAATGCACTATTGTGCTCACCATGTCCGTCCGTCCGTCTGTCCGTCCGTGACTTCACGTTTTCGTCGACGAGAAAAGGCGAGCTCTGTCACTCTCTGCAGTGAGTACTGAGTTATATTTTTTATTTTATCAGAGTTACAATGGCTTAAGTGTAATGCACCATTACAGACGGCTGGCCAGATCCACTCGCTGCTGCACGGGATCTGGTTTGAAGGGCAATTGGTGAGCGTCAAGTTCCTGAGGAGGGAGAGATACTGCGAGCGCTTCCCTGCCGCCGTCCACTGCACCGTGCCTCTGTCCCCTGCTTCTCACTGAGGACAGCACCGTACCTCTGTCCCCTGCTTCTCACTGAGAACAGCACCGGGCCTCTGTCCCCTGCTTGTGCCTCTGTCCCCTGCTGCTCACTGAGGACAGCACCGTGCCTCTGTCCCCTGCTGCTCACTGAGGACAGCACCGTGCCTCTGTCCCCTGCTGCTTCTCACTGAGAACAGCACCGTGCCTCTGTCCCCTGCTGCTTCTCACTGAGGACAGCACCAGGCCTCTGTCCTCTGCTGCTGCTTTTCACTGAGGACAGCACTGTGCCTCTGTCCCCTGCTGCTGCTTTTCACTGAGGACAGCACCGTGCCTCTGTCCCCTGCTGCTTCTCACTGAGAACAGCACCGTGCCTCTGTCCCCTGCTGCTGCTGCTCACTGAGGACAGCACCGTGCCTCTGTCCCCTGCTTTTCACTGAGAACAGAACCGTGCCTCTGTCCCCTGCTGCTCGCTGAGGACAGCACCAGGTCTCTGTCCTCTGCTGCTGCTTCTCACTGAGGACAGCACCGTGCCTCTGTCTTTGATGGCTACATTGCACATGAATCTTGGATCACCGACAAAACGGATGGCAGTGATGCCACTCGGGCACTATATGGCTTCCACACTGCTAGGTACACTCCAGGACTAACTCCTTAGCCAGATCACATTGGATATCAATTGGTGCTCGTTACTTAGAAGAGTACTTTTATTACCAACCATTTGATTTGTATATAATGTAACGACTCCAAGGTTGGTGATTCAAATGTAACGTGCTCTTAACTTACAAAACGTGCCTACTGTTTGTTAAAAATTACCGTTACATGACAGATTTAGTCCGCGTAAATTAAATGTAATTTAACACGTAAACTATTTATGGTTCATTATTTGTATTCAGTTTCTGCAATGGCTTTTGACGACTTGTATTGAAAGAACTTAACTCTACGTTGCTTGACATGTCCATCTCAATCCTACCACCGACACCAAAATTTAAGAACTTTCACAGTCCGATTTTTCACTGATTTTTAGCAGTTTTAAGCAGAATTGCTCTATGAACTTTTTTTATTCGGCAAAATATTCCATTAGGAAAAAAATTTTTATACTATAGTCATTAATGAAATCTGGCAAGATACTCCTTCATAGTCGTTAAGTGTTGACCCATGAAAAGCGTTAACAGTTTTTTCACACTATTTCTGACCCGAGTAGCTACGTAACACAAAACAATGTAATGAATTTTCCGCTATTGTGATTAGATCATAGCATTCATGATTAGCCTATGATTTGGCCCATCCATCGTGTTCTCTGTATAATATAGAAGTAGTAGTTGCTTTTCGTTCAAAGGAGTTATTTTCATTGCTTACTGTCATTTCTTACTTACATTGATCTCTTATGAATCAACATTACATTATTTCTTATTTTCCTAAGACGCGATTAGGCCACTACTGAATATTTTTTTTATGTTGGCAGCTTGTTTTTTGCCCAATGAATAGCTTAGTTGTCTTCTCTTGATCCCTAAGTTACTTTATAAATAGATAAAAGGATGTCTGATTTAAGTATACATCGTTTAGTGCATGGTGGGAATTTCTCTGCGAAACTGATATGATAGAACCGTATTTAAAAAAGCTCTTGAATCTTTCATGCCTAAATAACTGGAGAATTCTGTATATTGGAGAAGGAAAATGACATCGATTCTTCCTCCTCTGTGGCGTCGAATAATTTGGTTTTCAGGAAATGCGCCTTCAGTGTATGTTTTCCCATGAACGTGTCTACCTAAACTTCTGGAAGGTTTCTCATTGTGCCCTTGCCATGTAAACAATTTCTAAGTAGCGTTGATAGCAAAGTTCACAAATATTTCGCTGTTGTATTAACATGTTGGGGAAGTTATAAACGTTCTTCGTTCGGTCGTTCTAAGCGACTTCCAGTTGAACTGTTGTGACGATTAGAAAATGTAATATCTGATATTTCAATTCATTATTTTGATACATTAGCTCGTTCAAAATATCAGAAATTTTTTTGTATGAATGTTTGTTTTAATAAAAAATTATTTTTCATGTAATTTTTAAACCGCAATTATTGAATAGTCGCCGGTTGTTCCTGTTTTGATCATTCGTAATTTATCAGCCACCGTCATGCGTTTCATCGTAGTTATGATAATTATCCATATCCTGAAAAAATGACTTAGGGTTGCAAACATTAGAAACGGCGTACGGCAAAATTTTACGAGAAAAGTTTCTGATGACGTCAAGAAAACATCTTCCAGCTTCCAAAAAAGGATAATGTACATACAATGACAATGACAGCTGGTAACCGTTCCTGGAACGGTTACCAGCTTCACCCTTCTTGTAACCGGATGGCTTCACCCTTCTTGTAACCGCAGAAACAGCTTATGGTTGAATACGTACCATCTTCTTCACGTTTAAGTGACAAGAATGTGTAATTAATACACGTGGTCATTGGGAACACGTGAGTTTATTCTAGCTGAAAGACAGAACCAAAGGTTCGACCAGACTCGATCAAAGATAAGACTCTGAAATTACTTTACATTGATCTTTAATAACAAATTTAATGTTATCCCATCGGCCATCACATAGAAAAAGCTCACAGAACATAAATAATTTGAACAATTTAGCTTGTGGACGACAAGCGTTTTCACGCCATACCACATTTGGATGGCATCAAGATTAATAACATGCGTTTAAAAATTACTTTTTATAGACAACCCTTCTAAAAAGGCCAGTGTCTTCGATGTTACACTTACACATGTGGAATGAATTTCTCGTTAATTGTTTAAATTATTTATTTTGTAAATTGATTCATGCATTGTCTCTGACTTTACGCAAGTGTGCGCAATTTCAGATCGATTGAACAGGTAGAAGTGTGTTAAAAATCGATTATAAGGTCTGTAGCAGACGAACAAACAAGAAGTGAAGTTAAAGAGAAGTGTTGTAAAAATAGCACATGATAGCAGCGCAACAAATAAAAATTTTGCATTTTGAAGGCGATTGCCTTACAATTATCAAATGATAATTGCATAAAGAGGTGTTACTAAAACTCACTTGGTGATACACACAGACACAGAAGATGGTGATGCAAAGTAGTCACCAGAGGAGCTGCGCAGCAGCTTGGGCGGTTGCGTATCAGCGATTGAGAGAGCATGCAGGCTGCGCCTACACCGCGGCGCCGCTCAAGGTCAACGGAAGGAAAGCTGGCGATGGCGGAAATCTATTCCGCAGAGCTTTCTTCCTTTTTCTTTACTGATACGATTAAATTCGATGAAGAAACAATCCAAAAGATCAAATAGAGCTTTCAACATGTTAAAAGCAAACAGCCTAAAACGGAGTTTTCTCTAATTTAAGTATCACCGAATAAGTGCTACACGATATGCATTAAAACTCCCTTCCTCATATCTGATGATTCATTTGCAAGGTTATCAACATTATAGCGATCAATATTAAATCAGCAATCGCGAGCTTAACTTTCTCGACCTCACAACATATAAAGGGGAAAACTTCCATATAAGAACGGAAATATGGACACCAAAACTTATTTCAAAGCAACAGAAACGTTCCAGTATATTGAGGCCACAAGCTAGTGCTCATCCCTCATTTTGTCTGAAAGGATGTGTAAAGGGCGAAATACTACGACACAAACGGAATTGCAACAATGTTCCGGATTTTGTGAAAACTACACTTATCTTATACAACCACCTGAGACAAAGAGGCTACAGCAAGGCGCTTTTCTTGGAGCGAATTATAAGGAGGCCTCAAGTGGAAAAATCAAATCAGAAAAATTAAAAATCACAATAACGCAACTTGTTATTTAAAACAAAATATCACCCACAAACATCAACAAACGACCTGAGGCGAGCCATGTTGAAGCTTTGGAAACCGCTTACGATCTCCTCCCGAAACCGCTTACGATCTCCTACAAACGTTACAAGAACTGGCACGAGTTCTTGGCAAAGTTAAAACTAAAAAAAACAAAGATCTAGATATCTTTATTAATCTCCTGTAAGCATTAATAGCAATTACTAAATACAAAACCGTTTCGAAAAAATCACAAGGGCAGGATGAGTAATGAATTGGCGCCATCATCCTTAAAGATCTGAAAACAGGAAAAAAAGTCGATAACAAGAAAAGGCGCTGTAATGATGTTACTCATGATACGAAACAAAACTACCATGCAAAAAAATACAATCATTTGTTATGTTTGGTATCTGCAATTGGAATGCATCTGAGTATAAAACAACAATAGGAAAATATAAACAACAAATCCGTACGCAAAAGTAGAAACCAGCTTTATTTGGCGTAGGATGTTCTTTAAGGGGACCGGCTACCCTCTAACTTCTACATGTATCATCCAATCTTGCTGAAATTTCGTATTCATACGTAAAATGTAAAATAAAAAACAATTTGCTCGTATAAATTTTTCGAAAAAATTGATAGAAAACGTGAAATTCATAGAAAACAGCTAAAAAGGGGGTACTTTAGAAAATCTATCTCCTCCTACAAATATCATCCTACAACATCGAGACACGCATCATTCGGTTCGTAAGGACCATACCTAAAAATTTGATGATCACTTTTCTCATTTTCCCCTTAGTTTTGTTTTTATGCGCGTTTTATCCCATTTTTCTCATTTCCCCCCCCCTCCTCCCCCTTCTCCCCTATATAAAAAACGAACCAGACAGAAATTCAAAAAAATGATCATCAAATTTTTAGGTAATTTCATTACGAATCGAATGGTGTATGTCTCATTGCTGTAGCTTGAAAACTGTAGGAGGAGATAGGTTTTCCGTGACAATAAGTTGAACTTTTCAAACTTTTCAGGACGGCGCGACAAAGTCCCGTGCGCCTCGAGCCTCGAAATAGGCACTCAATTTAGCATGGATACCAAACTACAGGCTTCTGTAGCTTAATCCACTCAAGGATGCTAGCAGCAACTTGTAGCGCACCTCTACGTACAATGTTAGGAGGGAAACTGAGCTCAGATGCCAGATACACCAAGATATGTAGTCTTGCCGCTGTAATTTTCTTAGGTCTATTTAGTGAAGGAACTCCACCCCCCGCCCCCCATTAAAGCCCGGCCTATGGCAGTGGTACCATTGGAAAGAGCAGAATTCCAGCTTTCAGATGAGCACAAAAACCGAAAAACGCCAAAATTGAAAATTTTAGGGTAGCCGGTCCCCTTAAACAACAAACGGGGCGAGAGGCAGCTGGTCTCTTGGGTGTCCCATCCTTCACAAAATAGTTCTTAGTTACGAATAGAGGGAATAAAGCATTACCGAGTGGCTAAATTCGCCCGTTTGCATGCACACGTTTCACCGTTTATTTGCAAAGGAGGTTGAGTAAGAGTGCACTCGTAAAAAAATAGTCGCCAATACGCCATAAGCATGTAAAACCACGTAATTAATTTCGTAATTATTGGTTTCAATTTGAGGGAATAAAGCGTTCCCGAGTGTTCGGAATTAATGGTTGTATTCAGCTCAGGTTTAAAGCAGGTGAAGCGCAGGTTCAGGGCCTGGCTGGCCAGTAGTTTGGAAGAAATTTCTTGATAACTGCGAATTTAAGCAGGTATTGCCGTTTAAATCACGAATGTAGGTGAAATTGAAAAAAACTCGCGAACGAAGGTAAAATCGAAAAAAAATTTCAGGAGCTAAACATTACTGTTCGGTAGTTAGGACTGTAAATTTGAATTTTCTTTCGAATCTGCTCAGTAGTTTGGAAGAAACTCCTTGATCGCTGTGAATTTCGGCTCGTATCGCCATATAACTCACAAATGAACGCAAAATTAAAAATAATTTCATGTGCTACACATTACCATTAGGTCCTAATGAATACGTGTACCAAGATTCATCGAGTTACGTTCATTAGTTTGAGAGATATTCCTTGATCGTTCATTGATTTTGGAAATTGTGAGACCGGCCGCGAGTCCGGCCGTTAATCTGTCCGAGACGTAAACCCAGGGGAGGTTAAAAAAACAGATCTGAGTGAAAAAAAAACCATCGCTGAAGTCCTGTGCTGTAAGTGTTGTGTATAAATCGTCAAACAAACGCTCAAACTTCTGACTGCCGCCCCCTTATGGCCCTCTTCTTCCATACCGCCCCCCAAAATCTTTCCACCGCCCCTAGGGGGGCGATATCGCCCACTCTGTGAAACACTGGTCTACACAGTACACTGACTCTACTGCGCTCAGTAGCCGCCCGGCCGTCATATACTGAGCATAGTTGTGTCGCTCTCTCTCTCTCTCGCCCACTGTAGCACGCACTGCTATCGTGCTCTCGCATGCCTCCAACGTGAACACCCTTACCCGACAACCCCAGCGTCGCACTGCCGCGGGCGCAGTCCGCTCACTCCGCAGTGTGCCAGGGTTTCCAGATGGAGCCAAGAGAAAAAGGCCAATTTGACTCATAAACAAGGCCCAAAAAGGCCCCATTTGAAATTAATAGAAAATTTTTAAATTTTAGGTAGTTATAACCATTTTCAGTGCATGCATTTACTCTCAAGGCTTTCAGACAGCAAAAAAATACACCAATTTCATCACGTGTATGAGCTGAATTACCGTCAATGCTACATAAGCCGCCAGCCTGCAGCGAATTGCACGTTACTCGCCGACCGTAAATAAAACCGTATAATACCTGATATTGAGGATTCAATTGCCACCTAACAACCATAAAGCTTTTCGTTCGGGTTAGAGAGTTTGGGCTCAGTTTTGCTATTTTGCTAACAAAATAGATAGTAAAGTGGTAGGCGACATAATTAAGTGATGTTTGTGGCGAGGAGCGCAGCCGTGCACCACCAATTTTGTGCACCAATAAGCCCTGAATCGAACGCCTTGGATATTTCCGGACATCCACCAATCAGCCGTGCACCACTCGGCTTTGTCTTCCTCCGGCCTCGCATGGAACCTACCGTGCACCACCAGGCCGCGGATCGAATCTGACTTCCGGGCATCGTTAAATTACGTAATTTTACGTTCACCGCATTTGAGGTTAGGTTTCAGATAGCATAGTTCTGTTCGAAAATTTCTCGTCTTTCGACAAGTGGCCGTTCGACCGAGGGCTGGTTCGACCTACGGCCTAGATACGGACGGCTTCAAGTGATGAAGGCGATGTTCCGGAAGGCAGGAATCATGATGGTCCATTACATCCAGGGCAGTAGTGGTCTTCGACAGGCGACCCATGTGGCGAAGTTTTTGACATGTTGGCATTGACGGTAGAATATTTATACTCGGAAGATGAAAAAATTTAAGCTCATTTCTGCGGTATAGAGATGATGTGGTTTTGGCATTGACGGTAGAATATTTATACTCGGAAGATGAAAAAAAATTAAACTCATTTCTGCGGTTAGGCGGCACTCGCTAGTGTTGCCACCTAAACCGAAGTGTTGACACAGTTTCGTGTCAAAATTTGAGTGTACTCGTCTTGGGCAAAACTGAATTTGGGTGCACTCGTCTTGGATAAAATTGAAGGACCAAATTATCATAAAAAACGAGAGTTACATTTTTCATAAAAAAGGCCCAAAACGGACAAAAAGTCAAAATGAAATTTTTTATGCCAATGATTTCAAAAAAGGCCACGTTTGCGAAATTTGGCTTTAAAAAGGCCCATCTGGCAACACTGCAGTGTACCGAAAACACTATACTCGTGTATAGGTTCGCAACCTGCAAAACTGTAGTAGACGCAACCAATATACGCAACTACTAGCCCCGTGTGTAAGCACCTATTAATTATTAGCGATGTCAGCGCTGAAGAGTAGGCCTGATGTGGCCTGTCGCCGATTCTTACTTTTCGTGACTTGTTCGCAGATCTAAAATCGTGTATTTGACCGGATCTTTTCAGGATTGACGATAGTTTGAAATAGCTACTAGGTAGACTTCCACCGGGTTCGATATGGTGCTAGGCATTTCAAGTCTGAATGTTTATTTCAAGTCTGAATGTTATGTTTAGCTCGTAAAAAAAATTGTTTAGCTCGTGAAAGCCAACATTACCACTGGATGGTTAGGAAATTAAATAGGAATGTATATATAAGTTTTATATATGTATATATAATATATAACTTATATATGTATATATAATACATATATAAGTTTCGTTAAAATCTGTTCAGTAGTTGTTTAGAAGAAATGTCTTGTCACTGCAAATATCGGCCCGTTTCACCGTATAACTAGCGAATTAAGGCGAAATTGAGGAAATTTTTACGAGCTAAGCATCACCGTTAGGTCCTAATGAATAAGCATACCAAGTTTCATCGAACTGCTTTCATTGCTATGGGATATATTCCTTGGTCGTTGAATTGGAAGATATTCTTCTAGTTCTAGTTCTACTGGGAGATATTCATACTAGTTCAACCATGGTAAGACCGGCCGCGAGTCTGGCTGTAAAATTGTCCGAAACTTGTACCAGATTTCCCGCGAATTTTGAAGCAGGGAACAACAACATTGACTTAAGGGAATTATATTTTAAATGACATGTAATTATTAAATTGAAAAAGTTAGGGTTTTTAAGCAAAGGTTTGTTTATTTCATTTCCGAAATCTAATGTAAAAAAGTATTACTTTATTGCTAGGTACTACCTTGTGAAGAAGACGAAGACGAATATGTATTATTACGCAAGTCAATTGCGTTCGCGGGCTGTGCCGCTGTGGGAGAGAGTCAGCTGCGTTCATCGAGTAAACATCTCTAGTGTCTATCGCCCTTGATTCCGTTAAGTTAACCGGTAAATAATCGCCTATAAGTCACATATTACTTGATCTTGGACTACTATATATACCACGAGTATATTTAGTGAAGGGTCCTTCTAGCGTCAAGAACCCGGCTGTACTATTGAGCACTACCTGCTGCATTGCCAGCGACATGCGCAGCCCAGACAAGAGCTGAAAACTAATTTAAGATGTTTGAATGTACAATTTTCTTTGTGTGAACTTTTGGGGGGAGGTAATAACGATGACGATGTGCAAAGAAAAATCTTTAAACTTTTGACTGTATACATTTTGAAGTCAGGTAGGCTAAATGAACTTTAGATAAGCTAGCTAAATAAGAAATGCAGCTTATATGTATGTATGTGTATGCAGATTTTTTTTTTTTTTTTTTTACATGTTTATGACCTGAGTTATCATACTTTCACTAGTCCACCCAATTATGTGGTCAAAAACTGTGCTGATTTCTAATGAGTAATGACCCTTGTTTTCTGATATTTTCTTATGTCATGTGTACTTTCTCAATTTGTGACTATACATTTTTTTTTCTTAATGTCAGGTAGGCTAAATGAACTAACTGTATGTGTATGACCTAAAAACTTGAGAAGTGTGAGAGATGTATGATCTAAGTTATTGTACCTATACTAGTCCACCTAATTTTGCGGCCAAATGCCGGGCTGAATTCTGATGAGGAAGGGCCTTTGCTTTTTGATATTTTTAATGCCCTGTGTTGCTTTTCTTTTGCTTGCTGTCACGCTCAGCCATTGCGTCCACTGACTTTTCAAAAGCAAAAATAAGTGGTCTGACCTCCATACCAAGAGGTCCAAAACTACACAAGCTCTCAGGCCCAACGGTCATCCTTGCGGTTGTCCTGTGGCTTTAAGTCTACCCTGCGTGGACATCCCGAAAAGAAGATGTGCCGCTGTGGGAGCAGCATTAATGTGGAACTTAGGCTCACCAATGCTTTTTTTCAATAGTTGTGATAGAAGTTTCCTAGCTTCAATATATTTTTTTTATTCTAGTAAAAATTGGTTACTAGATATGTATTTTTCTTGTTTGGGTGTCGTTATTGTCAGTGTCAACTTGGTTAAAATTTTTATCTATGTTTCATTGCTTATTTTTTAGCTTCATAGTATCCGAAAAAAAGTATGTCCACCAATTTACCGGGTTTACTGGCGGGTTACAGTTATTTGAAGGGAAAGATTCCATTATTTATAGCTTTTGGGCCCCTTGGTCCTTGCAGGCTTGTATTTTCATGGTTATTGTTTGGAATTTGGCCCTAGTAACTAATATCATTACTGTGACAGTGAGTGACACTCACAAGTGTGAACTGGAAGCTGGTGCGGTCTGTGGAATTGTGTGGTGAGCCGTGAGGTACGCGAAAAACTGAAATATTGTGTCAGCTGTGTGCGGTCAGTGCGGTGTGCCTTTGATTACTGATCACAGCATTAATTCGCGCAAAATCCTAATTAAGTAGAAAGTGGCGGCTAGAAACATTAGTTTTAGTAAAGACAAAGATTGAAAGAAATGTGCTGTGCTGACTGTTGAAGTCTGCTGGACAACAGAATACTAATTACTTACAAATGATTGCAAATGTATTGACTATTGTATTGAGATAAAAGTGATTGGACCACCAAACATTCTGGCAAATTGGTCAGAAGTTCCCATGAGCCATGCCCATGACCAAGATGAAAATGCTATGCTAGGCCTAGCATTAAATTCCACCCATTTTTAATAGTCTGTCTAAATTCTTTGCATGAGAAATCATAAAAACTTGTTTGTGCCTTTGATTTTTGAAAATTTACTATAGTAAAACAATAATGTTGACCTACAATATTTTTTTAATTCTTCTCAATTTTCAAGATTAGGGTACCAAGGATATTTTATAATGGCATCTTGACCCTCATCATTATATATATATAGTCAAATGGGGTAAGACAGGATCGCAGCCTTCATGGGGTAAGAAAGGACCAGCCCATGGCATGCACTCTAATTGCACTGAATTTAATTTGATAAAAGAATTATTAAGAATATGTTAGAATCATTGCCTGTCATTTCAGTGTTTGTTTCAACCCTCTTCTGCAAATAATTAATTTTTGGTTAATTTTTAAAGAAAATTTATGTAAAGAAGGGTCACAAAATAGTTAACCCTATTTGGGTAATAAGCTCTGTCTAATGACAAAAAATTTTTTGGACAGGTTTGTAGATGTAGGCAGGTAACCTCAAGTAATAAGCAACTTTTGAGACTTACTAGGCATTCCTACCTGCTACCATCACTGCCTGACTAACATTTTTTCGATTGCGTAGTTTCGGTTGCATTAGAGCGGTCAGACTGCTTTATTACTTGTTCAGTTGACACTTGCTGTACAACCGGACTGTTTTTAGGGTAAAATTAGTTATTTGGGGTAACACATGCATGCAACCTTGTAATAAGTTCGTGGCTTATAAATAGTTTGTCATTACTCAGCGTAAATGGCTTTTCATTAAAAATTACCCGGCGACGCATCTTTAAAATGGCCGGCGACGCTTTGGGCTTAAAAATCCATATATTGCCGACGCTGCATCCACCCTCTGCATAGTGGTATTACCCTAGGTACAGGTTATCAAAAATAGCTTCTAAATGAATATATTATTGTGCAGTACATGGAGTATTTTGGTCAAAAATTTTTTCTATGGCTCAAGCTTCATTATAACTTGTTAGCTTTTTTAATTAGAGAAATATAGTGCACTATTTTAAATTGCATCAAATGGATATAGAAAATAGGGTTGTCTCTTCCCATTAGTGAGCTGCAGAACTATGTGCAAGATTGGCTGGGGGAAAAATCATTGTGTGAAACATGAAAAATTATTATTATGACAACTCTGTGAGAGGGCATGGGCTACATTAGATGAAGTGCCCCACAAATACAGTTAGCAAGAAAACACATGATGTCTGACACTTAAGTTATTATCCATTGGTTTTATTACCAATTTGATCAATTTTTCAGACAATGGCACTAATATACATGAAGCATTTAGCAGTGCTCTACAATGAACCAAAGCCAACCCACTATTACTATGTTTAACAAAGTTTTCCCAAGACAAAAACTCCAATGTGACTGATATTAGAGTTGACTTCCTGCAAGTCGCAACACAAAACAGTAACAAGTGGTTGTTTAATCAAATAATGTGTTTCTAGATGGATGATATTGAATATCAGGTTTGTACTTTTATTAAAAACCTTGTAACATAAGAATTACCAGTCGGTCCTGTCTTACCCCAGGTAACCAGCTCACTTTTTTCAATCTGTACAGAAAACTATGTTAGATGCAAAATGTCTGAGTTGTAGCTTAGAAGCCCGTTGCATAGATACACCTTGTGATAGGTTTAGGGTTTTTTAGTTATTCATGGTATAGATGCTACAGGCTTGTTAGTGATTTCAGTCCTGTCTTACCCCATATCTGACTAAATTAGTAATGTTATGTCAGCCTTATGTGTGTTATTATATATGGTAATTCTGGTCCATTTCTGGACGCAGTTGCAGTGAAACTGGTAGAGTGGTACTGGTAGTGTATACCACAGAATAAGTGTGGTTGGATTATTGCATAATAATGGGCTAATAAGTGTTACTGTAACTTAGATGTTTTCATGGCAAATTTGTAGTTTAGTTTTATTTTCAAATGGATTATTTCTATTGAATACATGACATGCCATGCATAATTCATTCAATTTCTGATGAAAATATTTACAGTTCAAATTTAGTAAAGGCCCGCTACGGGATAACTATAACTTTCTTCTATGCATAATTTATATATGGTAATCTGTAGATTTTGAGGTTAATTCTCTTGAAGTTTGATTTTGTATCCATTCTGATTTCTGATAATAATCAATCTTTCTCTTCTATGGGAAGACCAGGGAAGTCAATATAATTCTCTGCTCTATTTTACAGTCAATTAAATAAGGAGTGTAGTTGATGACAAGTCTGCATTCACAATGCAGTCACAGTGGTTAGAAAAATCAAATGCTCCTCTGTCTATAAAATATGAAGATTGTAAAGCTGTAGTGCAGAATTTGCTGATATCTGCTCCTCGTGGACTTCTTCTGAGACAGCTCCTTCAAGACTACCAAGAATGTGAAGGCTTGCCTTTGCCTTATTTGTCTTTGGGGTGAGTTTCAAGCTGAAATTGATTATTCAATTGTTATTAATTATGGTTTAATTGTTCCGTTTAACTTAGACTTGACAAAGTCCAACAACTTGAAGAGTGTGTAAATTTTTGTGTTTTGTATGTACATGAAATGTCAGGTAATGGACTACATCATTAGCTTCCTTTTGACACTGATAATTGATTTCTATTATCACAGATTTTCAAACCCAGAGAGTTTGCTGCGTAGCATGAATGATGTTGTGAGCCTGCAGTGCTGTGGCAACACCATCACACTTGTGGCTAAATCCACACCTGAGACAGAACACATCAGGCAGTTTGTGGTTGAACAGAAGAGCTCCAGGGCTGGTGAGAAGTGCAATTACTGCAACTTGTTCTATCTTTCTTGAATTGATTTACTCTGCTCCATTGTAAATGTTAGTGTTGTCAGTATACATACCTATAGGCTGTGATAGTTTGTGTAATTTGGCAGAAGCCTTTCTTTTATGCAAGTTCGAGTGAAGACCAGAGCATGCTTTTTATTAACTACCTGACATTTTAATGGAATGCAATGTTTCAAATTTAGGTATACAATATTCATCATCAAGCAAGTGAAGGGTTTTGCAACAATTCAAATTGAAATTTTGGAAATGTCAGTAGTACAAGTCAATGGTATTATTGATAAAGTTTGAAATATAAGCTTAAGTTATTCTGAAAATAATTTCAGCATTCCAGGGACCGGATGAATTGTGTAGTTTGGAGGTTGATAGCTGGAGACTTGCTCTTGATAACAAGGGCCTCAGCTATTGCGTCTTGAAGGGTCAGGGCTCCGCATAACTGTACTGGTGCAGGCCTCCATCTTCTTTGTGGGGTGTCCACGCTGGGTGGACATAAAGCCACAGGTCCGCCTGATGGATGGCCGTTGGGCCTGAGAGCTTGTTGGGGTAAAGTTTTTAGCCTCTTGGTATAGGAAGCTAGTCAATGCTCTCTCATGTAGCTCTGTTCAGGATTTGAGGAATTTAGGGAAACCAAGTATTAGTAAGTGGACTGATTAAATGCTCATTTGAGGCAAAACATAAAAGGTAAATGAATGCTGGTTTAGCCTCCCTACCTACTTTAATTACCTAAAAGACACCTAGATGATAATAAATACACCATCAATGACAATAGATAGAACATAATTGGCAGCAGTAATCAAATGTGTGCACAGCCACCATGCATGCACCTACAGCTTGCCTAACCTGCCTGATTTAAATATGAATAAAGTGAGAAATTGGAATATTTTCTCTTACACATTATCATTATGGTTACCTCCCTCCAACAAATTACACAGAGTAAATTCTACATTAATGCATCTTTAATTTCTTTGTAGCTCTTGACCTCCTGTCCTAGCAATACATGATGTTGACATTCTAGAAGAAAATGTGCTATTGTATCTGCTGTATTGCAGGTGGTGCAGGCTTCCATTGTTGCTCGGGTGATGGTCTCATTGTGAACCTCCTGCATGTGGTTCTTAAGTCCTTGTAGATGGCATGCGAGTCAGCAGCTCAAGGTGGTGCTAACAAGACCATTGTACTTTATTTTTTGAAGAAGTTTGCTACCTTCTACATTACATGAAAATTTATTTACAACATTGATTTCTTGTGGCAGTTCAGATTTTTTACAGAAATTATTGTTCATGAAAAGGTTTTTAATTTTCTTATTTTTGTAGTAGAGCAGAAGTTTTATATTTTTGTTATCCATTGTGCTCTTGATGTTATTATGGATGATTGACTGTTGGACTCGTTTGTCCACTTTGTAGCTTCTGTTCATCTGGCCTTGATAGAAGATTGTTGTGATGGGTTCCATTTGATATTGCTATTGATTAGATATAATATGAAGCAATATCTATTGGAACATTAAAAAAAATCTTCTAACAAAAGCAGATGAACTGAGGTTACAAAGCAGATAAAAAAATCCTGCAGTAAATCATCCATAATAATATCAAGAGCACAGTGGATAACAAAAAAATACAACTTGATAAAATAAAATACTGCAAGAATAAGAAAATTATAAACCTTGTCATGAATAATAATCTGCGTGGAAAATCTGGACTGCTTCAAGAAACTAAGGTTGTTTCTAAATTTTCATGCAATATGAAAGGTTGCAAACTTCTTTGAAATGTCAACTAGGTACATTGGTCTTACTAGCACAACCTTAAGCCACCGACTCGCATGCCACCTACAATCTGGAGGACCTAAGAACCACATGCCGGAAGCTCACAATGAGACCATCACCCGAGAGACATTGGAGGCCTGCACCAGCATAGTTATGCGGTGTTCTAGTCTTCTAGAAGTTCAATTTCAAGCGTTGCAAACCCTTCACCTGCTTGAAAATGAATAGTATATATTCAAAATGTTGAATTTCATTAAAATGTGATTTGGTAACCTGCTTTTTGATCTCCCAGCACCAGTAAGAAATTTTGTTTGACTCATTGGAAGAAACAAATAAGAAGATTGCTTTTAATTAACCATGCTCTGGTTTTCAATCTATCAAACTTGCATATGCTGTGATATGCATGCACTACCTTCACTTTCATTATTTAAGGTTTCTTTTATTCCTAATACAACATGATTGTAGCTTTCATTCTGTACTGAACAGATGTCTTAATCATCTGTGAATATTTCTGAATTATTACATTTTCTTTCACCAATTTATTCATTACCTGACTAAATAGAATATCTATTTATTAATTATGTTTTTAACTTTTTATTCAAAACTGAATTCACTTTTAAATCAATATTTTTGCCAATGAATGTTTTTCATCATGTTAACTTGTCTAGTCATGGTGCCAAAATTTACTTTATAATTATGTTGAAACCATAAACGTTTTTCAATCTATAAATAGGATTTCTTGTTATCAACTTTGTTGATGATTATTTTTTAGTTTGTGCTCATTTAGCTAATTTTTTTACCAATGAAGGAAGGCTTGGGGGTTCAAGCCTCACACGAAGAGGCGGTGGCCACAGCAACAGAGTCCGGGAACGCACCCCGTCTGCGCGCCGCAGGCGGCCTCTCAGTGTTCCTCCTAGCAGAAATTCCTCTAATAATACAGGTTAAATACTTTCCTTACATTAATTCACTATAATATCATATGAAATATCATTTGTAAAATTAGCCTCAAAATTTAGTTTCTACTGGATTAGTGGCAATATTCACAAACATTTTTGTATTATTACCTCTATAAATTCATTTCATTTACTAATGTACTACCTCTGCAATGTTAATTTTGAGGTTGGTTTTTATTTCATGAAGTTGAAATGAATGTCTGCTGTTTGACCTCAAGTCTGATGCTGACTGCTCTGCCTTATTCCAACAGATGGCCACATGTATATTGTTCCTCCATATATACAGAAAAATATTAAAGAGCTACTACTGATGCATCGTCATGGAATCCCTTTGGAGTATATTGGTGCTGAGTATGAAAAGAAATATGGCTTTCCATTGAGGTATGTTAGCATGTCATCTGTTTAATGTGTATACCATTACCATTGTACGTTTGCTTGTCCTTAATAGCTAACTACTGGTACCATTAATTTGGATCACCAGTTAGTTTGATATTTATATAATCCTTCGTTATTACTGACTGAATTTTTTTTACAATTTACATGACAATTTGTTTTTTTTACTGAATTTTTTTATTACAATTTCAAAACCTGACGTCAAAGAATAATTAGAGCTATCTATGCTTGCCCCTTTGATTTGATACACTAGAAAGTCTGTTGTTACATTATAATATAATTTAACAGTATTGTCTGTATTCTGAGATTGTGTGTTCTCTGTGTAGGTTATAGTTTCATTAATGTTTTCATTATGGCGTTTGTAAAGCATTGTTCTCACATCAGAAATTTGATCTCACGAATGAGCCTAAATTCATTTGTTCACTTCTGTGGCGCTCTACATAGATACTTTCGTTTTACCTCCCCTAACTATCTCCGTATTAAAAGGTCCTCTGCACAGTTGAAGTTTCCTAGTCTTATTGAGGTTCTCGAGTGTATTTGGCGCTGCTTGAACTGTCCTCTCTATTCAATTTTTATCTGACGTTTCAGGGATAGTTTTGTGCCCCTTGCGCGTCTTCATGCTAAGTCCAATTTAGAATAGAATAGAAGTGTTTGCACTGAAGAAATAGGCCCATGGCCTGTTGCCGATCCTTGTTCTTTTCGTGACTGATTACACAGGGGATCCGGCCTTATGAACCCGATCTTTCCATAACTGACGAATTGATTGAGATAGCTGCTGGACTTATTGCAAGGCTCGTAGTTTGTTTTTCCTTCTATTAACATTGATCCATGCTTATGTTTACGCTTGTAATGTCCTTTACTTTGTCATCAGGATTCCATTTAATGAGAGTAGACGGAGGTCATTTTTCAACTCGATGTCTCATTTCTGCCACGTACGCCTGCAGCGCGATGGAAGGATGGTTGTCGCCATTAACGAGGGTAAAACAAAAATAGTTGCGCTAGTATATATAATACATGTTTAAGGGGAAGCCTGAGATAATGTAGTCGAATTAATAAAAAAAATGAAAAAACTCAACACCTCCAGTATTAACGAAGAATCGTAAGCCAGTAGCTGTTAATATCGAGTACTGTGCAATGATGAACATTTATCCCGCAAATCTAATCAAATATTTTTTGAACTGCTAGCACATGTTATGTTTCTAGGTATAGCCTACTTTTTCAGATCTCGCTATGACCGCATTTAACAAGCCAAAAGAGCATTCTGATGGCCGTGAAAGGCGCAACACTATTTCCATGGCGACAAGCACTTCTTGTGGGATTTCTTCAAAGTTGGCTCCTCAATCCAACAATGCTGCAGTTAATGATGAAAAATATAAAAGGGAAAGCAGCGTTTGCAACGGACATCTCAAAACTTTGACTCGTCTTCCAGACAATTCGAGTTCCCAGGCATCAAATAACAAGAACTTTTCCAATCATGACCCCGAAAAGGCAAGCGAGAAAAACCGTGGAACATTTGACTTGAATTTGAGAGAAAATAAATTTCCAGGGAGCGATTCCTCGGCAAAGGTTTCGTCTCCTGAAGTATATAGCGTGGCGTCCCCAAATGTGTTGGAGTCTAGACCAAGAAAGTCAGCAGGTCGCCTGAGTTTATCAGCAATAGTTCTGGACCAAACACTGCCGTCGCCGAAAAGCGCTCCATGTTTGTTGGAATCTGACGCGGTCAAGGCTGCCGATCGTGATAAAAATGTCCCTGCTGCTAATGTAACCTCCAACAGCGCGTACAACGAAGATGCCAATGGCGAACAGGAAAGCTTGGATTATTTTGACTATTCCATTGAGTGGAATTATAATGAGACTTCCGAAGCGAAGATCAAAGCGGAGAATGAGAAGTCTACCCCCAAGACCATCTCAAACGAAGAAAAATCTTTTGATTCGACGTCTGCAAGTTACCGACCATCGCTGGCGCGCCCTAAAATTCCCTCTCATATTTTGAAGCAAGCTTGGACCCGTCTAAATGAAAAGACTTCGACCCCACTCATCAAAAATGAAACAAAGCAACCTCGTTCAAATGTAAATGTTATCAACGGCAATGATCGACCTAAGGAATTTCACGATGATGCCAAGAATGAAATTTCTTGCAAGCATGAAACGGCTGTGTCTGCTTCGTTAATTAATAACGAAATGCATTTGGACAAAACTAATAAAAATCAAGTTGCTGAAACTTCAAATGAAGGCGATCGCAATGCATGCGTTGTAAAAGATTCAGAACGCTTCGTGATGTTTAAGCCCTCGATCTACGCCGGCACATCTAAGGCATCAAATTCAAGTCTAGTTGTTACTGTTAATCAAACCATCAAAAAGACAATAAACAATGAGCTAAACAGTGGTGATGGTCCCATTGAATTCAAAGGCAAAGGAGATATTGCTAAAATTTCGTATCGGTCCACTACTCCGCGGTATATCCCCGAGAATGTGATGAGAGGCTTGACTGCCGCAGTCAAATCCATGAGTAACTCGCATACGATCAGCCCGCATCAGATCGAGCAGGCGTATAAGGTGAGATTATACTGAACGTTTTCCTTTCCAATTGATGTTGCCAGAAGTTAACGGGAGGGCTTTCCTATTATTTTGAGGCCATTAGTTGATATGTGGAGTTCTCAGTTATTTTTTGCCTGCGCACGTTTCAATCTGTAAAGTTTATTCCTTTATATTTCCACAACATGTATATCATATATAATTACCTACAGGGTAGAGAATTGTTACCACGAGCACATACCCGACGAAAACTACACATAATTCACATTTTCCTTCTCTGTGGATCTCCTTACGAATTTTCGTTCACCAATAATACAATGTGAATGGATAGAATACGTCAATCAAATCGCTTAATTGATACAATAATGATAATAAATATTTTTCTGTCGCATAAGGATCTGTTGTAGAGCTCTAACAACGAAAGTTACCGATTATTTGCCTACATCAACATTCCTCTTTCGTGATGTACTGTTACTTACCTCTATTTTCTGACAATTTTTATTTCGTTGTCAATGATATCTCTGTTTACATTGTGATCTCCACGATCGTTCGTGCCGTTACGTAAATGATGTAAAGGTGATCGTTTGAAAAGTTAAACAACGTAATTATTTCCAGATTGCTACGGGGGAAAGTTTGAACCTCGCGATCCTTGGTTTGAGCAGCTTCAAGGAACTGGCGTACGCAGTGCCGAACCTCCTGACGGTGGTGGAAAGTTCCTGTAACGGATATACAATCAACGTTGCAAGTATGTTCCGTGTTTTTATGATAAATTCTGCTATTTTGTTGATTTATAGATTCTTTTATTAATCATCAACTCGATTTACGGAGAAAAGACTTGTCGGTTTTTAATGCTCTTCCTATCAAAAGGCCTGATCCTTTTTAATGCTCTTCGTGCTGAAGGGTCTGATTGTTTTTTCTTTTTGTACCTAGTTTTCTTTTTTTTATCTAATGGCCAAAAGTTTTTTTTCTTATCTAAAAAGTTTTATAAGACTGACTTCATAAAAATGAAGTTCGTTGTCGGAAATTTAAATCTTGATAATCAACATATTGGTTTATACGTCTCATCTGATTGATCTCAATGAGACCTATAGATCTGTGTGAAAAATTTATATAATTTTTTTATAGTGAATTGAGACCAAGAGATAGAGAAAAAAATTCACTTAGAAAAAACTTATAATTCAAAATACAATAGGGGTCCGTTGAAACATTTCTCTTTGAAACATCTAATTCGTGAGATATATGAAGAAGCTTCTCTAAAAGCTGGACTTTGTTGGAGCTCAGGCTGCAAAATAAATGGTTCAGGCCACAGGCTGCAGAAAAGTATAAAAACTCCACGGCCAGAGGTGCCACGATTTAATTAATTTTGTTGTTGTCCTTATTACTCGGGCTGTGTGAGGTGTAAAGGGAACAAAAACGTGGTCAGATAGAACGCGTAGGAAAACAACTTTCTCTTATGGAACGATTTTTTCAAAATCAAATGTTCAGCCGTGATACGGTGCCAATTGGCACTAGATGTCACTCAAAACGCGTGCCAGGGTTTTTCTTATGGTTTCAAACGATACAAAAGATCAGTTGCACTCTTGTTGCTCGTAGCGACTTTTCTAAAAAAGCTCGTCAAGCCCTGACATTATCGTGCCAAACGGCGACATTATCGTGCCAAACGGCGACATTATCGGGCCAAACGGCGACATTATCGGGCAAAACGGCGACATTATCGGGCCAAACGGCGACATTATCGGGCCAAACGGCGACATTATCGGGCCAAACGGCGACATTATCGGGCCAAACGGCGACATTATCGGGCCAAACGGCGACATTATCGGGCCAGACGGTGACATTATCGGGCCAAACGGCGACATTATCGGGCCAAACGGCGACATTATCGGGCCAGACGGCGACAATATCAATGTTGAGTAGAATAATTAGACTAGGAAAAGTTGTGTTGGGCATTATGGTAATCTTGATAAATCAGAAAACTTCCCACCAGCTGACCGATGTAAATATGACAGGTCAAAGAAAATATTTAGTTTAACCGTTTAGTTTGGAAACGCTAATGGAATTAATTGTTCAATTACGATTCATTACTGAATATGTAGTTACCGCTTAACTTTAGCTTATTTTTTCAAAGTTCTGGCTTTAGACTTCTTACCTTCCCATTTAAACTTTCTACATCTACCATTAAACCTGTGGCCTTAGAATTAGGCTTCATATTTTACCACTTTTCCGCGCGTATTTAATCTCATTATCTTCAGTTTAACTTTAATCACGGTTTGGCTCGTAATTTTTGACCCCTTCAATTGACACGTGTAGCGGAACCAACTGTGCCGCCCCACGCGGCACAGGCACAAACTGTGCTGTACCATGCGACACCAACTGTGCCGCAAGGCTCGGTGCCAGCTGTGCCACGTGAAGAAGTGCCGGAGGCGAGCTCAGCAGGCCAGAGGCCGCGCCGAAGATATGCGCCCAATGCGAACTTTCTACTTAACTTCGTCAAAGGCGTCGAGTATTCCAACAAAATGCACGTGGAAAAAATGACTCAAGGAAGCGGTCTCAAGAAAGAAGCTCTCAAAGACTTGATTAAAGGTACTGGTGGGAGAATGTCTCACGGAGAGCAAACGTTTCTGTGCTTTAACTAAATTTGTCACAAGAACGAGCGCCAGCAAATTTCGTCGCTAATCAAAATATGACGGAAGATGAACCACCGAAAACTTGATCTAATTACCGTTCTGATTTCTTTGTATAATTTAGTATAAGATTCATCAAAATATTCATATTAACTACCCTCACCTTAAAAACAGTAGGGATATATACCCTAATATTTTTACCTCAAGTCTTCATGCATATGATCTGTTAACCTTCAATCAATGTACAGATTACCCAGATTGTTAACCTTCAATCAAATTTATTTACCTTCATTTTTTTACTTACATTTTTCCATTAAATCTTGTCGCTTTCAATCCCGTCATTTTCATCTTTCAATTTTTTACGTTTGATTATATTTTTGTTAATCTGACTACCGGTATATTTGATCTTAAAGTCTTTAATCTTGTTACCCCTAATATTGTCGCTTTAAAAATGATAATATAACTTCATCAGCAAACTGCTTACCTTTTAACTCATGACTTATCGATGCAGGTAAAGGCCAGAACAACGTAGCACAGAAGCCTCTCGAAGGGCCTGAGTCTCGCAGACTCGCCAAGACCTTGAAAAATCGACCTTTTGGCCTTAGCTGTGATCAGCTCCTTCAGGCGTATAAGGTAAGGCGTTATTACAATGTGTAACGCGATATAAGTTATTATATACGCAAGGGACCGCAAGGAAGTATCAAACATAGTGAGGTCAATTTTATTCGCGTGTTGAAATTAAACGTTTATTATACGAATTGTATACTTATTGTATTGCTGTTTGCACAGGGCATTACATAGATGGGCCATTTTGTCTCGATGGCTTTATTGATTTTTGTGACGTATCTATAAGTTTATATAGCACTTCTGGAAGTGATTTTGAATACCAGAATTGTCGGTCGAGCCTTTACCACACGATGTTTATAACAGGTCGACTGGCCGGCACACAGCGCCGACTTATGGTATCATAGCCTTTACCACACGATATTTATTACAGGTCGACTGGCCGGCACACAGCGCCGACTTATGGTATCATAGCCTTTATCACACGCTGTGTATTACAGGTCGACTGGCCGGCACACAGCGCCGACTTATGGTATCATAGCCTTTACCACACGATATTTATTACAGGTCGACTGGCCGGCACATAGCGCCGACTTATGGTATCATAGCCTTTATCACACGCTGTGTATTACAGGTCGACTGGCCGGCACACAGCGCCGACTTATGGTATGCTGCTCGTGGCTACGAGACCATGGAAGACCTACTGGCCACCGCTCCAGCGCGGGCCCTGAAGCTTGTGTACACCGAGCTCACCTGTGACGTGGCCGGTCGCTCCAGCCCTTCCCACCGCGTATCTGTCTTCCCATACGATGCGCAGTTGCCGATATCCCATGTAATTAATTATTCATTAGCTTTCTAGTGAAAAACTGAGCTGCTTTTAATTTATAGGTAGCTTTATGGTTTGTTGGTTGTGTTTCGTCATTCAATTCTCAGGTGTCTTTTATTTTAAAGTGGCCATTTACTCTCTTCTTAGCTGCTCTTCTTGGAGAGTAAGCTAAGAGCTGCTCTTTTCTCTCTCTTCTTAGCTGCTCTTCTTAGTATACTCGAATCACCTCTGAAACCAGTAGTCTGAGCATTTTTAATGTCCTTATTCTCTTGATTATTTTTTTCCACATTTGTCTAATGCCACGTAATTTCTACCAATGAAAATTATCTACTACCAATATAATCACTTATAATATCATTGATACTGAAGTAATTTTGTTGCCAACGATAAAGGATCACTTATAATACCATTGACATTAAGGTGGATGTAGGGGATGATTCTCGAGTTCTCCTTTCAACACACGCGGGAACATCGTATCACGCTATTTAGGTTTGGAATCCATTGTCGTTGATTCGTAGTTTATTTGGCAACGAAGCATGAATCAACGCAGTGCCGGATTTTGATTTTATGTTATGTCAAGTACAATCCAAGTCTAGTAACATGCTATGCCCGCTAATAATTGAATCGTTCACAGAAACCCGATGATGCCACGGACTCTGGAGAGTGCGGCGCTCTTCTTGAGCATTTAGCTGGGCCTGACTGTGAGCTTCCTGCTGACACAGAGAACCCGCTACTGCAGGTGAGAAATCTTTTAAAAATTCATTTTACAGAGGCAATCATTTCTGTTTGATTGCCGAAGTTTATCGCGATTTGACAGTTATGAGATCTATGGTGCTCTTGACCATCCAATCATTCTTGTTTGATTACCGAAATTTGTCGTGATTTGACAGTCTGAGATCTATGGTGCTCTCTACCTGGCAATCATTCCTGTTTGATTGCCGAAATTTGTCGTGATTTGACAGTTCTGAGTTCGATGATGCTCTCTACCATACCAATTATGTGAATTTTTTAGAAAGCCCACTACGTTCTCAGTATGAATTCTCGAGCGACTCTAATTCTATTTTTTGAAAAGTTACTTTGTGTTTAATGTTTATAATTAGACGATAAATGCTAGGTAGAATAATAATATTTGTTCAGGGGTGACACGTTGTATACCAACCTTTTCTCTCTAATTATTGTCGCGATTTTTGCGGCTAATTTTTTATGTCATTAGCAATAGACGCAAAGTATTAGTAATGAAGTTGAAGGGTTGCTCACAGGTTGGAGGAAGCGTAGAGGGTGTCATGTTGGGAGAGATGTATTCTCCGCGCAACTTCGGCGTCATCTGCAACATGGCTGGCTTGGACGAGCTCATGGATGATCTCGAGTAAGAAATTTCTTTTATAACATTGATATTAATTCTGTTTTCTCCTTTTATTGAAAAAGCTATTGATACCCCTTAAGAATATGCGTTATTAGGGCCAAAAATATTTTCAAAATTTGGAATAGATGGAAGAATGTTAAGAATCGATGTTAAGAATCGGCGACAGGCCTACGGCCTAATAAACGCTGAAACCGCTATATTATATTATATATATTATATTAAGAATAAGATTTTTTAACCACGGGTAGTTAACGGCCAGAGAATTCGTAGAATTTAGAAAAATATTCATTTATAAATACATGTAATTACAGATTTTATGTATCAATCTGAAGCTAAAAGATTGGCTATTACAGGAAATACTACAACTACCAGTACACTCAGGACCAGTGGCAAAGCCTGGCCCTACTTGACGAATATTACAAGCCTGGGCAACTTGTGGCAGCCAACGACCCTAAGGACGAAGTCTTCTACAGAGCTGTCATCCGAGCCATAAAACCTAACGGCAAAGCCCAAGTATAACGCCACACTGATTCTCTTCTATTAATAAATTAATTGATCGAATAGATAGACATGTATTCTCAATAATTTGGCTCAGTGAATTTATAGCGGAACGGGTGGTTTGGTACTGGTAAAATTTAAGAACTTAGAACGGGGATTATAACAAGAATTTGCCGAGGATAATGTTCACAGTGTATTTTGTTAGGTAAGACGGTTGCACTCCAAACATTGGCGAACCAGGCTGTTGTGATACTACGGATAACTGAATCAAATAAGATAAAAAATGTCTATAAGTAGCTTGAATGATTTGCAGATCGGATAGATATTCTAGAAAATTAATAAAACATGATAACAAAGATAAATACTGTCCCTACAATTTCTTGCTATAAGAATGCGTAACTGACATTTGCAATTCGAGTCCCCCACTGTAAAATAAGAGATACGCCCTAATACTCAGTTTTAGGTTCGATAAAGTATACATAGTTCCGTTTTTGGAACAGTTAGAATAGAATAGTAGTGTCGGCATTGAAGAAATAGGCTCATGGCCTGTTGAAGTTTTAAAGTTGAAGTTAGAAACGGAAATAGAATCTCTCTCAAAAAAAGAGCTTTAATTGAAATTGCCGCAAATATTTATGAGAAACTCGTGTTAAAATCTCTTGTGACCTTGCAGGTCCTGTTGGTGGATTTCGGAAAAACTTTTCTAGCTGAGCGCTACATGCTGCTGCACCTACCCCTGCAGTTCACCAAGCAGCCTCCTTTTGCTTTACGCGCAAGTTTCCATGTTTTTTGTTGTTTTTTTTTTGCAAGTTTTCTGAATTTATTGCCATATGTCCTGTTAGCTTTGACCATTTCGTTCTAATCACTGACTTGACCAAGCTCAACTTGCTTGGATTGAGCTATTTGCATAGTGGACTCTACTTTAGAATAGAAGTATCGGCACTGAAGAAATAGGCCCGTGACTTGATTCACTAGGGATCTGGTTTTTGGAACCCGATCTTTCCATAACTTACGGTAAAACGTTATGGAAATTGGTGGTAAAAAGTTTGTCGTTTGTTTAAACTGATATTATAAAAAAACTGATGATGTTTGCATAGGCTTGTTTGTACGGCGTGTGGACAACGGAGAACAGTTCGACACGCTGGAAGTCGGGGACCCTTACACGCTTCGTGAGCTTCGTGTTGGACCGGAAACTTCGCGCCACCACAATCGCCATTCAGGTATCATCATTAGTAATAATAATAATAATAGCGTTTTCAGCGTTTATTAGGCTGTAGGCCTGTCGCCGATTCTTAACATCGCAGAACATTCACGGTATTTTGCGGTCTCGAACTCGCAACTCACTGCTACAATTCTGCTGTGCTTAACCGCCCGGCCTCCCCGCCGATTCTGACCAGAAACTGGCGCACAGAGCTGGGATCGAACCCGCGACTCTCTGCTCCAATCTCTGTACTCTGAACTGTAACCACTAACAAAATATAATCTTTTGAATTTTGTATGAGTTTTCTGATCACTAATACAGTCTTCGTTTTCATAAGAGATCTCAACAGTTTTCTAAATAATAACACAAAAGTTATAATTTCATCATAACTATTGACCGAGTATGCAAAGTACTTAACACTTAATTTATCATTCGATAGACTTTCAATTTAACACAATTTACAGTGTTTTAATTTTTTTGCGTGTTTCTTCCATAATAATAGGAAGGAAGAGGAGAGTATAAACTTTAATAATTGTAACCTGGCTGTTTATTTTCAGGGTTCCACTGTTCTCCTAAAACTCGTAGACCCGTCCTCGGATGGCATCAAAGACATCGCTAAGAGACTCGTGTGCGAAGGCTTCGCCATGCACATCACAGAGGTAAGGGTGCTGTAGAACTGATGACGGGGTGACTAGGATCCTTTTAAGCGCTTACCTTCTTGTGATACAAATCGTCATATATTAAATATATAAAATATATCTCTTTCTTGCATTTGTACGTTATCTATTAGGTACTTCAAGAGCCATCAACACAATTTTTCTACGGCAAGGAATTTTTTGAGTAGAGGATTTATATTCTTAAATGTCAAAACGGTCCAAGTCACACCGTTTACGGTATTAATTTCGTTAAATCTTGTTCACAAATAAACTTAATATGTTTCTACAGTGAAAAATTAATGTGTAATTTGATTTGTATGGATAGCATTAATTTTTCAACAGTGATTTCTTCGTGTACAGCTCAGAAAAGGACAAGCTTTGCGTCATATCATACACTGTCCCATTTCCCAATAAATAAATTCTGAATTAATAAACTACCTTATTTCTGAATGAATAACTATGGTTAGGGTCTGAGAGGAAAACAATTCGCGTCCGTCATTGACTGCGTATCCCAGATACTAACTCGTTATCTAAATGTGACTTCTTGCAAAAACCGACGTTTACTTATGAATTCTTTTAACGGGCTCCTTCAGATGATAAAAGTTCTGTTTACCTTCTAAAATCAGGATTCTAAATTGTGGATGAAGTAAAATACCATTGGCAATTGGAATATTTGGTGTGCGCACGTAGTCAAATTTCAATTCTTTCGCACATGTCCAACAAAAGAATACGACGGTGTCCTTTGATGTAATAGCTCGGGGATATTTTTCTCACTCGGTATACGAGATACGCTGTTTTCTTAGGTGGGCAATCTTACTGTCCACAATGAGCTCGAATTTATGCTTCTCTCGACTTGCAGCTTACGATGCCAGAGCTCACAGTAAAAAACGCCTGTGATAGCGACGACGCCAGTAACATCGACAAGAAGGCCAAAGCTTTGCAAACTACGGAATTGACTTCAAAAAATTCAATGGTGGGACCCCAGATTATCGTTGGACTTATTAAAAGTGATTTCGAAAACTATAGTTGCAATTTCAGCCGGTTCACCTTGCAATTGCCTAGTATTCTGTGATAGTACCAAAAAATTGCTGTCTGCTGTTGAACATTTTGTTCGATTGACACCCTACCAAACCAAAGTGGATCGTGAATATTTATCGAAATAATTCTCAATATCGGGAAAAGTAACTTGTTTGCTATCTGTCATTCGTAGCAAATATGAAGGCTTCTATTGTAATATTTTGAGTTAACATAACGCAATAAGAAACTTATCGACATGCAGAGGATATATGGAATAGAGTCGTACGGATACAATGGTCCAATAGCACCTCCTGGAATGACGATAAATCCTTATGAAAACGTGGGCGATGCTTGGACTCGCCGCCCTAAATTTCACAGCGGATACAAACCTTTCGATAATTTTGCGGTGCATAATGATAACTACCCTAGAAAGGATGGAATGATGAGGCCAAATTCTGGTTATCACCATCCTGGCATTTCGAATTTTCATCAGCCTCGGTATCAAGAAGAAACCATGCAGGGTCGCATAGCCATGCCGGTGCGAGATTACCATAGAGGAGCTGGGCCTCTGCTTCCCCGTGGTCAATATGAAGGCGCATTTCGATATCGCCCCTGCGAATCCCCTACGCGACGAATGCCTCCTGAAATTAGCCCAACTTCCCATGTTATGTATGGCCAAAATTCGACTGATACTCGTGGTTATTTAACTAAAAATGAGAAATTTGGGAGTCAGTTTCCGTCTAAAAATCCTCCTTATAATAACTCCCAGGGATTTTTTATGCACGATCGTGTAACGGAGCCTCGTATACGTCACAATGAGATGCGTGACCCTCGTAGAGCCCTTGAAAATACTGATAGATACGGAGTTGTGAGTCGTGACAACGCGTTTGATGTGAGAAACCCGTTCAAATATCCTCAACATGAAATGATTTGGGGCACAAGTTTCATCGATGCGACACAAATGAATGAACCACCTAGGAATTATCCCTCCATGAGACGTCCGATCATGTGCTCATTAGAATCTGATTACCGAGGCCAGGGAACAGAATCGAATGGAATGCTTCCCACAAGTAATAGACTACATATGGATAATTACAGGCCAACAGAGTGGAGACCCGCAAACAGGATCTTGGACACTTATCATAAAAGCCACTATGGTAACGCCGAGAAAAATATACGCAGAATGCCCGATATTTACGACGGAAAGTTTGGTCGACCAAACCAACATTTTGATTCGGATGCTAGACGCTACTAAGTTGGATTGAATGATCAAGTTCGAAATTTCCCATGATTAACGAACAGTGTAGATATTGTTTTATCATATTGTGCGCTTTTGCATTAATCTTAAGTACGTTTATTGTGTGCTGTTCTAAATATTGGTTAGTAAATAATGTTTATATGTTTTTTCTATTATTACCTTTGTATTTGTTTTTTAGTGTTTTCAAAATCAACCATTCTGGATAGAAGTTAAGTTCTAGCATCAAAGATAACTTGTCAAATTCCCTTAACATCGAACCAGAATTTATACAATCGAACCAGAATTGTAATTTGCCTCTCAGCAATGATATAATTAGATCCTAACGAAGCTCAAATGGTTCGTTATGAATTTCAGGTCTTCACTGATGCATCTGTGACTGAACAAGATAAGAAAGCGACTTTCGAAAACTCTGTAAAGGCTGAAGCCGCAAGTTCAGATGCAAGCGAATCGTCCAAACTATTAGTCACATCGCAAGGGAACAGTGCGAACACTCTAGCATCAACAAACGCCTGTGACTTATTGAAAGCTGAGTCTTCATCTCATGATATTCCGGCTCAAAGCACTCCAACTAGTAGCTCTGCTCCAACTTGCAGTGGTTCAACCGCTCCAATGCATTCTTCGTCGTGTACAGTGGATGTTCGTCTATCCAGTTCAGATGACGTTGGAGTCGAAGATAAGATTCAACGCACCCAAGGTGACTCGCTTGACCAAAATTCCAAAAACCTTGGAAGTAGCGCCTCTACGCAATGCGATGCGATTGTCGATACAAACCCTGGTGTTTTCACTTTAGATCAGCTCATCCAACTACGTGACTCAACTTCTCCAGTAGTAAAAAAAGTAACAACTTTTCAGGCTCAAGATCAAGTCGACCCTAATCCTACCCTGATTTCAATGCCTAAGCAGCCTACGAGACTCGTGCCTCAGCAATACATCAGCAATTATTCTCCTGTTGCTCGTAGTATTTATAATGGAAGAACTTCCGGGCTGCAGCAGCCAAAAGTCAGTCCTATCCGTAGTGCGCCATTGATGCAACCGAGTGGAACTGTGCCAAATCATCCTCTGCCTCAGCACTACTATCACTTTGCTCCCGTTGTTCGTCCTCAATCCTCGGTGATGCCTCTCCATTTTTCACAACCCCCAGCGATACCTCTCCATTTTCCACATCCCCAAGCGTTACCTCAACCTCAAGCAGCAATGATGATTGCTACTAGACCGTCATTGATGCCAACTGGGCAAACTGCCTTGTACCAAGCGTGTCCTGTACCCCCTCTGCCAAAAACTGTCACTTCGTTGGCGTCTGGTCGAGGCCCTGACAAGATGGAAACTACATTGGCTTCTTTGGAGCACCACAGGTAACTTTATTTAAACCATAGTTTTTTAATTTCAGGCGTATTCTGGTCATGTATTTTTTCCAGCTCACCACACAACAAATTTATTTTCAAAATTTTTGGCGTTTTTATGTAGCTAAATCGCTATACTCAATAAAACATTTTATGAACTAGTGTCAATCCTCTGCGATTTAGAACGCTCCTTTCATGCTCTCATTGAATAAAATTGCGCACTACAATTGATGAAGCTGATATAGTGGTAGGTTCTGTCTCTTCCCCATATAATCATATCGTTAAACTTGCCGATACGACTTTTACTGCCAATGTTTTTATTCTCACCTGAGATGGTCATGTCATGAAGTCTCCGTCATTGGTGTTTCAGAAGCGTCCTCCTGCAGCAAATTATGATGCGCCCATGCGACCAGGGCCTCATGAAGGCCTTGGAGGACATCACTGCCAATATCTGGCGGCTGCAAGCGCTCAAGCGGTGAGCTGTCTCCTAGCGCGCCATATTTGGATTTTCGGCTATTCATTCTCGCCTTTTTTTTCGCAGAGCGCGTTTTATATAGTCTCGTGTCTCACATAAAACCTTCTGAATGTTTTTTTATGATAAAAAATATCGGAAGGCTAGTGTGTATATACATGACATTCATTATTGTCTACATTACATTCGTGTCACTTTGGAAACCCTGAAATTCGCAACCGCTTTCGTAGTGTGAGCTCGGGAACTTATTTTTTTGTGATTCTTAAATTCTGAAGCCTTAAACCAGTGTGTTAAGTTTTCTTCAACTTTCAGTACCAATGTGTGAGCCTCGAACTTCACAAACGCCGAAGCGTGGTCGGACCACGAGAGAAAACGAGCTTTTGTGGCATGCTTCTTCTACTGACTTCAGAACGGAAATTAATTAATTCGCTAAGTTGAAGAAAGGATTTATTACTTATTTGTAGGATTTGTTATCCAAGTTTGTTTATTTTTGATTTTAATAATCAATACTAGAGGATGCAAGTGGAATGGTAGTATTTGCATGAGATTTAACTCAGCGGACTATCTATTTTCTACCATAAATAGGGCATATCCATTGAAATGAATGCGCTATACGAGCCTATTAGTTTTTTTTTTGTACGAAATGTTGTGAGTTATCGTCAGCCAGTGACAAATAGATCTCTTGTTCTTGTAGATTGATGCATAACGAAATCTATCCCGGAGTTACGTATATTTAAGTTCTCTAGTCCACGAGGAGTTGTATTATTTAGATTCTTTGTTTCAGGAGGCATTTGACAGCGTTACAGGGATAGGAAAAATGACTAGGGAGACCTACGAGTTAATCGTTGACTAATCCCCTGCAATGATCACATGTGAGACATTAGCATCTCAGTGAGAATTTTTGGCGTTATTTGTTGATGTGCAAAAGAATCGATTTGAGGAAGAAATTGAGCAAAAATAATTCTTACATTTACTTGCAACGCAAACAATTCACAGCCGTCATGTCCCGGTAGCTACATTTACAATGTAATCTTCTTGTTTCAAAACATTGAGTAAAAGATTCACTGCAGTAAGTACTGAGTTATTTTCTTCTTTAATAATAAATATCGGGAGGCTATTGTGTATATACATGATTTTCATTATTAGTATCTACATTAGACTCTTGTCACTTTGAAAACCCTAAAATTCGCAACCGTTTTCGTTCATGATTATACGAATCAATAAGATTTATACATTCGATTTCACTATATTCAATTAATTCGTTAAGTTGAAGAAAGGATTTGTTACTTATTTGTAGGATTTGTTATACAAGTTTGGTTATTTTCGGTGTTAATAATCAATACTAGCGGATGCAAGTGGAATGATAGTATTTGCATGAGATTTTGCTCAGCGGACAACCTATTTTCCACCATAAAAAGGGCATATCCATTGAAATGAATGCGCTATATGAGCCTATTAGTTTTTTTGGTACTGAATGTTGCAAGTTATCGTCAGCTAATGACAAACATATCTCTTGTTCTTGTAGATTGATACATAACGAAATCTATCCCGGAGTTACGTGTTATATTTAAGTTCTTTAGTCCACGAGGAGTTGCATTATTCAGGTTCTTTGTTCCAGGAGGCATTTGACAGCGTTTTAGGGATAGGAAAAATGACGAGGGAGACCTACAAGTTAATCGGTGACTAATCCCCTGCAGTGATCGCATGTGAGACATTAGCATCTCATTACCTATGCAAAGCATCAGTGAGAATTTTTGGCGATATTTGTTGATGTGTAAAAAAAAATCGATTCGAGGAAGAAATTGAGCCAAATTAATTCTTACTTATACTTGCAACACAAACAATTCACAGCCGTCATGTCCCGGTAGCTACATTTACAATGTAATCTTCTTTCAAAAGTGCGATGCCATCAACGGAAATACATGGTTTATGAATTGTAAAACTTATTTAAACCTATGAACGTAACTAAGGGGATCAACCTGATAAATAAGTTCGACAAGGGAATACATAATGTGATCACTGTTGAGGAGTAAGCCTAAGCAGCGTAAGGCCCAAGTTTACATACTTTTACTAACCACAATGTCTTGTGTAGAACTAGACTGGAGTATCAAGAGAGAATGAAAGTATCTGATGGCCAAATTTAATTTGAAACTTATAGAAAACGTAGATGAATAAATGGATGCAATACTTGCATCGTAAAAAATGAGTAGCAACATTAAACGTCAACCCACGCCGTCACACGTGTTGTTCAGTTATCTTCATTACTTTATTCGCATATAAGTAATTTCCTTACTTTTGTTACTGAAGTAGAGAGGTTTGAATCTACCCAATCTGCATCACATTGGTAATCACCTTATTTCATCCTAATGTTGCTGGCACTAGTACAAAGCTCGTACTCGAGGCGCGGTGCTGCTCATCAAGTAATAATAACGTTAACACATTCACGACTTGTTATATCAACAAGAAAAAGCTAATACATATCATCAGGACCAATTTCAGGCGTTAAAGTTAGGCCTCGCTCCTTCATAAACTTGGCACGAAGAAGCTGCTGATGCTGTTGTTGCTGCTGCTCTTCTCGCTGGGCATCCAATATGTCCTCAACTGATATCTGGTGTAGCCCTGATACACGAGCGCGTTCCTCATCCTGTCAAAATCAATATTTAGTTCTCGCACTTAAAATACCTCATTTTTAGACAATTGGAATGTGCATTGAATTATTGATCAGCTCCTATCCAATATAACAATTTACTAGCATTAATTTGATATTGTTCAAATTTGTTGTGTACAGGATTTCTATTCAGCAACTATTTGTCATCATGCTTGGCCGTGTTATGATGAGCAAACGGGATTATTCGTGAGAGGGTTGATACTAATGCTCTTCAAAGCATCCAATAACTGTGTTCATAAAATTGAATGCCATATAACACACGCTGTGCTCTCAAACGCCAACATGGAGTAAGTTGTTCAGAATGAAGCAGAATTGGGCAGTCGTTCAAAAGTCAAAACTCACCCATTCTCCCAATAAGACAACATTTTCTCCTCTAATGATGATGACTCCTCTTTCGATATCGCCGTACTTGTTTCCCACATGTATCCGCTCTATGGTGCGGTGAAGAACGAGATTTGCAAACTGGTCAATGGTGCGCAGGATGCCAATGAGTGTGCGACCATCACGCAAGTAGACAACCAACTTCTCTGCTCAAGAAGTATGCGCAAGAATCACTTGGATGTACAGTTTAACAATCATATTATATCAAAATTCTAACTCAATAGGTAATTATGAAAAGATTGTAAAATAAGAATCACAAAACCAGCCAAAACAATTTGGCTATTTTTTGCTAATTTTCCATTTTTTACCACAAACTTTTCAGTAGAAGTTCAGATTGAACAATGGATTTTAAATATCTAAAGGCACGATACTGAAGTCAAGCGATCTAATTGAAGAATCATTAGGAGATAAATACTGGTATATACATAATTACTTCAATATCTACAAGCAACCTAAAATGTACAATTAATAAACATTCCTATTTTCCAAAACATTGTATAAGTAATAATTAGAGATGGTTAGAAAAAGACTTAAACAGAGAAAAAATGTCAGTGCACAATTCTATGTACTGAATTACTTGGACTCTAATACAGTATCAAAGTGCAAATTGTCCACTACACCTAAGAGACAGTGTCATACTTTAACTGCAGTGAATATGTTTTTTAGGGTTCTCAGTGAGGCATAAAAAATCAAAGCCTTGGTATATTGGCATTCATTCCTGGTGCCTAGTGGCAAAGCAGAGAGTTTTTAGCGCATTTTCTCATTTATGGAAAAAATGCACTATTGTGCTCGCCATGTCCTTCTGTCTGTCTGTCCATCCCTCTGTCCGTCCGTGACCTCAAGTTTTTGTCGATGAGAAAATGCGCTCTCTGTCACTCACTGCAATGAGTACTGAGTTATATATATTTTAAACTTTTCCTCAAGTTCACTTTTGAGTCCTGTAAGTAAACCAGCAAAGTAACATGGATACCCAAACAAGTACCAAGATTACTAGCATTATCATACATAGTATGTTGATTTAAATCTTGAGCAAATGAGGAAAATAAAAATTAACTGAATCTAAAATATCTCTGGTTAGCCATTATGCAGTATCAGGCTATCACATATATATCACTTGAATACATATAGCATATAAAAATTGATATATAGCATGCCCTGGTGTACATCCCCCCCAAAAACTCCAGCATGTACACAAGTAACACAACACATTCCAGGCATAGGGATATAAGAAATTAAAATAAACAAGAGATATATGCAGTGACAGCTGAAAGCTGCTGGCAATACAGGATTTTTGTGCTTGTAGTGGAGACGCTCTATATAATGCATCTTGAATACTGCTTGCAATATTTTGGGCTAAAAAAATAAATCTTGGCAAGGCAAGACAAACTCTGCACCCTGGTACCATGTGTAGAATATATTTATCTACCAAGCTGAAACTAGAGAATATATAGTCTAAAAAGAAGAGACTTTATTTTGACTCATCCTCAAGATTGTTTCCAAGTCTGATGAGTAGACCAGTAAAGTTTTGTAAATACCAGCACTAGGGTAAACGCGGTATATTCTGACATTGTAGGTAATTCTGACACTTCTCAACTTTTTTCCTTTATATTAAGCTTTGTCTTAGTTCCACGCATTTGTTGATGGTTGAAATAGTGACATCATACTATTGCCAAAACACTAGGTCTGGGCTGTCTAGCGGGAAAATGTTGAGATCCAAAGAGAGACAGTGCACTTCACCCAGTGAAAACATTGAAAAATGTGTCTAAGTTGATAGTTGACCTTGCTCTACCAAATAGTGATAAACTGTTTGCATTGTATAGAAAGAATATTACGGTTTGAGACTTTTAAATAAGTCTGTGAATATATTAGGAATCCTTCAAGTATACTTGTATTTGCTGATTTCAAGTGGTAAATAAATTCATAGATGATTAAGTTAAGAGACGGTTTTAGACACAAAAACTAATTCCGACACAGCTTGGAATTAGACACACACAGCTCGTTCCAAGCTGTGTGCAAAAATTAAAATTTTCTCAATTAAAAGATTATTAGCTCTTAATTGAAACCCTAATTAAGTAGTGTTCAATATTCAATAGTGTTCTAATTTTGAGCTATGTCGTATTCCAGTACAGCTCACACAGCGATCGGAATTCAAACACAAGAGTGTCGGAATTATGAATTAGTAGAGTTTGAAGCGTGGACAAAATTGGTCTCACAAAATGCCAAATTTAGTCACACAGCATCAGAATAGGTATATGGATTTGGTAGGTTTGCATTCTAAAGGCTTTTTAATATATATGGCAACATTTTGTAACGTTTCATTGTTGCTGGCGCGTAGTGCAGTGTTTTGAGAGTGACATAAAGCAAACAGAACTTGAGTTGCGCATGTGGTGATTTTTTCTATAGCCATTCATATTTTGCTATGTCCTTAATGTGTCGGAATATACCACGTTTACCCTATCAGCCATAGTGACAAACCAGAGATTTTTTAGAATCAGTTCATTTTTAACTTCCTCATTTACCTAAGATTTAAACTAATTTCTTATGTATGATAAGGATTGTATCCAGGATACTTTACTGGTCTACTTATGGGACTCAAAAATGAACTTGAGGGAGAGTCTAAAAAACTCTCTGCTTTGCCACTACTTTTGCCCTATCCTAAATTTTGTTATGATGAAATTTAAAAAAAAATTAGGGTAAACGCGGTATATTCCGATGCATTAAGGATGCATCGAGAAATGAAAAACTATAAAAAAACCATATGCGTTACTCAAGTTCTGTTTGCTTTACGCGACTCTCAAAACACTGCACTACGCGCCAGCAATGATGAAATGTCACAAAGTGTTGCCGTATTTATTTAAAAGCCTTTAGAATGCAAACCTACCAAGTACCAAATCCCTATATTCCAACGCTGTGTGTGACTAAATTTGGCACATTGTGAGATGAATTACGGCCGCGCTTCAAAATCTACTAATACGTAATTCCGAAATCCTTGTGTTCGAATTCTGATTGCTGTGCGAGCTGTATTGGAATAAGACAGGGCTTTGAATTAGAACATTATTCAATATTGAACACTACTTAATTAGGCTTTTAATTAACAGCTATTAAGCTTTTAATTAGGAAAATTTTAATTTTTGCACACAGCTTGGAATGAGCTGTGTGTGTCCAATTCAAGTTGTGTTGGAATTAGTTTTTATGTGTCTAATTCCATTTCTTAACTTAATCATCTATTAATTTATTTAACCACTTGGAATCAGCTAATACAAGTACCTATACTTAAAGTATTCCTAATATATTCACAGATGTATTTAAAAGTCTCAAGCCATAATATTCTTTCTACACAAACAGTTTATTACTATTTGGTAGAGCAAGGTCAACTATCAACTTTGATGCATTTTTCGATGACCTCACTGGGTGGCATGCACTGTCTCTCTTTGGATCATAACATTTTCCTAATTCCTGCCAGACGGCCCAAACCTAGTGTTTTGGCAATAGTTTGGCACAGAAAGGTATGACGTCACTATTTTACCATCAACAAATGCATGGAACTAAGACAAAGCATCAAAGCCTAATATAAAGGAAAAACTAGAGAGGTCAGAGGCATAGTGGCGAAGCAGAGAGTTTTTTAGACTCTCCCTCAAGTTCATTTTTGAGTCCTATAAGTAGACAAGTAAAGCATAGTGGCAAAGCAGAGAGTTTTTTAGACTCTCCCTCAAGTTCATTTTTGAGTCCTATAAGTAGACCAGTAAAGTATCCTGGATACCAGCAGTATCATACTTGAGAAATTGGTTTAAATCTTGAGTAAATGAAGAAATTAAAAATGAACTGATTCTAAAAAAGCTCTGGTTTGCCACTATGGTCAGAGGTGTCGGAATTACCCACGATGTCGGAGTATACCATAATACCGCGTTTACCCTATCCTAAAAAATCTTTTGTTTGCTGCTAAGAAGCCAGACTGTAGAGCATGGCACAACATAGGTCGAGGACGCCGATTTCATGCACCAAAGACGCCAAGGTGGATGCCACTGGACTGGCCATGGACGCCGATTTAAGGTCGATGTGGCTGATGGAGAGCTTGAAAAGACGCCGATATCTCGAGCTGAAAGGCCCTACTCTACAGCCTGGCTAAGAAGTAGCTATGAACTAGAGTTTTCTTTCATTTTTGGAGCTGCAAGATTTTTTTTAGATTAATTGTCTACCTACTATCTATTTTCTACAAAAAAATGCAGGCAAAAATCTGCCTTTTTTCTAACTTTTTATGAAAGAAATCAAGCAGGAGCAATAGAAATGTGTGAAATTGACAGCAAGCATGGGCCAGACTGTAGAGCATGGCACAACATAGGTCGAGGACGCCGATTTCATGCACCAAAGACGCCGAGCAGGATGCCACTTAACACCACTGGACGCCGGTCGCCAATTATGCTTCTCCATAAATCACGATTTACGATCGATATGGCCGATGCGCCGTATTGATCTCCACGCTACGATCGTAACTATGTGTTGAAGCGCGTAGTTCCGATGGTGGTGAGAGCTACATTTGAGCACCCAAGCATACGAGCTCATAGCCACCTGAAGTCCTGAACTACGCGATGTAGCGCGCAGTTCCGGCGCCTGTGAGAGCTACATTTTTGCACCCAAGCATACGAGCTCATAGCCACCTGAACTACGCGATGTAGCGCGCAGTTCCGGCGCTGTCTCTTATACACATCTAGATGTGTATAAGAGACAGCACAATAAGTCATGTTAGAACACAATAGATCATGTTAGAACACAATAGATCATGTTAGAACACAATAGATCACGTTAGAACACAATAGATTGACAAGTTTTTTCAGCAGTAGCATTGGGCTTGCCAGACGTATGCACATTGTGATCGGGTGACAGATACAAGCAATCAAACAAGCTGAAGATGGGCGCGGTGACAGCGGGGCTGATCATGCAATCTATAGTTTATGGTCGGTCATGGCTGCCTGAGCCATAGTTTATGATCGGCCATGGACGCCAATTTAAGGTCGATGTGGCTGATGGAGAGCTTGAAAAGACGCCGATATCTCGAGCTAAAAGGCCCTACTCTACAGCCTGGAGCATGGGTGTTCTTTATTCATTCACAGATTGCCTCAGCCTGATTTTTCATTCATACATTCCTCCCAAATTTAACCAGATTCATATATGGAAATAATGAAAGATTAAATTAATTTAATCCATTAAATCCAACTATCCAAGCAATTCTCACTGAAACTGCAAGCTTTACCCTACTTTTCTACTTCAATTAAAGCGTCTACTGTAAAAATAACTTACTGTCGATTTCATCAAATAGTTGAGCCACGCCCGGAATATCCATAACGGTGTAATTTCGATTGGTTTAATACACTTTCAGCAGTTATCGTCTCATGTCTCATGATACAGACTGGTGTGCTTTTATGCGAGTTTATTATTGTTTACGATTGAGAACTTCCCTGTTGCTTTTCCTTGTAAATTATAATTGCCTCAAAATAATAACAGTAGTAACGAAAAAAGAAACTAAATTTGTTTTTCTTGGTATGGTAAGTTATAACAATAGAAAATTTAGGGACAATAAGATAAGAAAACATGGTTTATATCAAATTAGGCAATAATTTTCCTGTGAAATAAAATTGACTACAAAATTTTTACCTTAGACTCTTGCCTACGTTTTCTGAATATCATTTTACCCTGAATATAACAGATGCACAGGACAAGAGCAGTGTTGTGTTGTGGTTTCGTGAACGTAGCGCGATGACAGCTTGTAGTGGAGACGCTCTATATAATTGCAAGAAAAAGTTAGTGGAGGCTCTGGGCGATGATCACGTAAAATATTTCCTCTACATGAAAGATTGGTTTCGTGGAAAAGTAAGTTTTATTTAAATAATCTGCTAATAGTAATAAATGACTACCTAAGAGGCTGGTAGCCTGGTAGGCTAGTCTGAAAGCAAGATATTTGCAATTTTGCATCCATCCTGTCATTACTGTAAAATCCTCAACCAGGCCTATGGTATTTGGCCCTAAGCTCAGCCATTTGCTACCGTTGAGCTTGTAGTTTTTGTAATATAACCTAGCCTTTTGCAGTAACTGGCTCTGGGCTGTGGAAGGAGTAGGTATATTCATATTGTATATACATTTTTTATTGCCCTCTTAATTTAATTTTGAGTCCTATGAATAGTGGAATTCTATGAAGAGAGCTCCTTATGGTGGTCTGCTGCTGTGCGGCAGTCTAAACCCTTCGCAAGAGCGGCAAGACCGCTTGCCCTTGGGCCCCTCTTGCAAGCTTCTAAGGTTTGGAGCAAAAAAATTTTTTTGCCGTATAAAAAAATTTTACTTGCGTAAAAGTTGCACACAGGTGTAGGCTTGAAAACACAATTTACAGAATTTTCCTATCTCATTAAAAAAATTGCAGCCATTTCCGCGCAACGGGGTTATAAGGGACACCTCTGTCCCCCCCCCTCCCTTGGGGTAATAAGGGACACCCCTAAAAATGCATTTACAGTTTAACCTTGGTTAGCAAAGGATCCAGTTAACAAAAAAATTGATTGACAATAAAGAATTTTGATTATATTTACCTCGCTCAGCAAAAAAAATTTCACTTATCAAAAAATTAATGCATCTTTGGTCATCACAAAATTGTACACAGAATGTCATATAGGTATAGAATTGTGCACTAGCCATCATTAAATGAAAATTAATTAACCTCAACTATGATTTATTTCTCCAAACATATGATGGTTGTCACTAAAATATTCCTTTCTGTTTCTGGTATGTTTTTTATGATCTTTTTCTTAATGAATTCACTTAACCTAATTAAAATGGTGCAAAATTACAAGCCATACTGTAAGCTTACAGATACAGCAGAAATGCCAAACAGCTGCTGATATGAAGCTTGCAGTGGGCAAGGTCATTGTAAATGCTCAATTGGCTGTTCATGGATAGGGGAATATCACATAATTAATACGGTAATGTATGGATATGGTGATATCATATCAATAAAGGATAAACAAGTAAAAACACAGAAAATGTCATTTATTCTACATCTACAATGAAAGAGAAGGACTTCAGAGTACTGTTAGTAATGGATGTTGGATGAGTACCACCACATGCTTCAAACATCTTGAAATTGAGTTTTATTTCAAGTGTCCCAGATTACCCCATTCCCAATGGTAATTTGGGACGGTTTTATTTTGCATCTGGCACCTTACAATTAGGTTATGGAATTTTTTGGAAGATGCCATTCGATAGCCCTTGCAAAGAGCCATAAAATGAGCCTAAACTTGTTTATGAAATATTTTATGGTAAGAAGTTATTAACAAAAAATGCTCAGAACCATCCCTTATTACCCCATTTGATGGTATACAAGTGGATGCATAGGTTTGATACACATCTTGTACATGTCCTGTCAAAGTTTGGTTCTGCTGTGCCAACTACTCTCTTTTCAGTTGACGTTCAAAGATTACTAGATCCAGGTCATGGAAAAGTCCTGGAATTTTTTCTAAATATCAGTATGCTCTTTAAAAAAATTTTACTTGCATAAAAGTTGCACACAGGTGTTGGCTTAGAAATGCAATTGACAGAATTGTCCTATCTCATTCCAAAAAAATGGCAGCCATTTCCGCAGAACAGGGTAATAAGGGAGACCCCTAAAATGCAGTTACAGGAAAACCTCAGTTAGCAAAGGCTCCAGTTAACTAAAAAATCAATTAACAACAAAAAATTTTGACTACATTTACCTCACTCAGCAAAAAAAATCACTTAATGAAAAATTAATGCATCATCAGTCAGTACATAATTGTGCATAGAATTAGAATGTCATAGATAGAATTGTGCACCAGCAACATAGAATGAAAAGTAATTAACCCTAAACAATGATTTATTTTTCCAAAAACTGTAAAATCTGAATGAAGGTTGTCACTAGAATATTCCTTTCTGTTTCAGGTCTGTTTATCTGATCTTTTTTTGTTAGAGTGAATTCACTTACCGTAACCCAATTAAAATTGTTTGAAATTACAAGCCAATCGTTTGAAATTACAGATACAGAAGAAATGTTACATGGCTGCTGAAATGAAGCTTGCAGTGGACATGGTTGTTCTAAATGCACAATGGCATGTCCATGGATACGGTAATATCACATCAATAATACGATAAAGTATGGATATGGGAATACCATATCAATAAATGAAAAACAAATAAAAATCACAAAAATGTCATTTATTCTACATCTACATTATCTACAAAGGAAGAGGAGGGCATCAGAGAACTGTTGGTGATGGACGAGTACACTCAGCATGCTTCGAACATTTTAAAATTGACTTTTATTTAAAGTTCCGCGGATTATCCCATTCTCAGTGGTAATTCGGGACGCTTTTATGCATGTGGCACATTACAAATAGGTTATTAACATTTTTTGGAGATGTTATTCAATAGCCCTCGCAAAGTGCTTTAAAATGAGCTCAAATTTGTTTACGAAATGTTTCATGGTAAGAAGTTATTAACAAAACACTCAAAACTGTCCCTTATTACCCCATTTTATGGTAGTCAATTAAGTAGACCAAGAATTGGCCATTCAAACAGCCCATTGCCATCTTGTTTCTCTTTTGAAAAAAAAATAGTTCTAAAGTAACCAGCAACTTGTCAAATTAGGATCAAACAATTAATAAAATGGTATGCTTGTAATGGGGACATTTGCACCCCAAATCAAAATACTGTAAACAATTATAAATGGCAGTTAGAGAAAAGTTAATATTTGAATCATTTCAGAGAAATGTATCTACAAATTCAATTAGTTTATATAGGAAGGAGCCTTTCATTCAAGCATGTTTCATTAAAAATAATGCTGGTTTTGCTTAGAAGGAAATTATATATGAAAAGGGCATTTTTTTAATGAATCAAATACAATTACAACCATTAAGTTGTTGAACATTATCAAAAATTGAAATGGGTGTAGGAAGGTGGAAATTGAGGATCTTTTTCACAATGCCAGGAAATGTGTGACTAGCAGCACACATCTCACTTTTGCTGCTATCTTATCTCAATCTCTCGAAACTAAAGTCAGTATGTTTTTCATAGAATTTAACCTTGAACGTCTGGAATTTGGAATGCTGTGAGTAAAGAGAGAAGGCAATCCTTAAGTCAACCATTGGTTTTCTAAACTAATTTAAATCGTTAATAGGAATTAGAAAATCTTGAAACTTCAATAAAGAAAAAATATTTGGTAGCTTTAAATAATGAATAAAAAATTTCATTGCTTTGGTGCTGGCTGAAGATTTTCTGGAAGAACACTTCCTAACATTCAATTGTCTTAGAAAAATTTGTCATTTTTGAAGTAGGTGTAGAAGTGAAAAAATGTGGGCTCCAAATAATGCAGCTCCTATATTATAAGTTTGATTATTTAGCAGCTAAATTTTGTGGAAGAAGAATCTGAAAGTTTTATAAAAAAATTGCTAATTTGCTCTACAAAATATTTTTTTTTGTAGATCTGCTCTCATTTGCTGCATTGAGAAGGAAAATTCTTGCAATTTAATTTTTTGATGCTCAGTAAAAAATTGCTTATTGAATTATGTCTTAGCTTATTCAACACCATGCAATTGTTGGAAATTATTGAAATCTTTATTACCAAAATCATTAATTCTCTTTCTGGGAATAATTTGACTTGTTAATCCTAGTTATGAGTGTAAGGTCAAAATTTAGAAGTACTGGTAACCAAAAGGTTACTCCTAGGATTTATACAAGCATGCAACTAATATAAATTTGATCTTTCATTTTTAAGCTACTATAATTTTATAACTTTTGAGCTTTCAAATTTTTTAATGACTTAATTATTATATTTTTATTTATTTTTTCTTGTTTCAGGTCACAAAAGAGCATTTCGACAGTAATGCTCGGGACTTATTGAAGGATTCGGATGTTTATCTTCACAATGAATTTTTACTGGCAATCCTCACAAAATGTCAGCTATTTTCAAGTACACCACCTCCTAGTAATCTCGTGTCTATGAGCTATACAAGTCCCCTCTCGTCTGCTGCTCCTGAAACCTGCAAAGGGACTTTGGTTCATGACCGAAGCTCATCATCAGCTTCCTTAGCCCATGGTTCTAGTAAAGTTACTACCTCTTATTCATTAATGCCAGACTCACTAACTCCAAGTGCTGTTGTGCCAGAGGATATTTTCAATACAGAAAACTCTAATGTGGGGAGTGTATTTAAGGGTTTGCAATGCAGTTCAAGTCAGCAAAATAATTCCAGTGATGTTCCCATCTATTCAAGCAGCTTTTCTTCACATTCATCTCCCAATTTAGTTCCCAAGGAAGAACCAGTGTCATCTTGCAGTGTTATTTCCAATACTGCAAGTAATTTCAATAATATAAACAATTATAATCATGCTAGTGTTACCAACAACACTTCAAATGTGAACTCGCGCAATGACATTTTCAATAATTCCAACTCACTTTCTAGTAGTTCAAACTTGAGGCCCCTGGGATCTAACACTGGTGCTTTCACTGTCAATAATAGCAGCAGCAATATCAGCATCAAGGTTGAAATGCCTCTGCACAGTTTGGATGGTAATACAATGCTTGGATGTGGACTGACTACTACTTTACCAAATTCATCAGAGAAGAGAAAAATGTCCAGCAAAGCTTCTAAGAAGAAGTTGAAGCCAAATAAACTTGCTTCTGAGGTGAATTATAAATCTTTGTCATTGAATTCAACTTTTTTTTTTATTTTACCTTTTTTAGGTTTGTTTCAGAGTTAAATAATTTACCTCTGCTTTATACTTGCTCAGTTATTGCAGCGTATAGGTATATTTTCAAATTGAATTGTTAATCTGACATTTTTATTGCCATAAACTTGATGAACTGTTTATTAAATATATTAATATAAAAAATCTTCATTGTGATGGAAAATTTTGTTATCACATCATTTTTTGAGAGAAGCTAATAGTATATTTTGTTATGGAACGCTCATCACCGATTGATCTAAACAAATGTGTTTCAATTGTTGCAGCCTGTGTTTGAGCCAGTCTCAATTTACCAACATGCCTTCAACACTGCATTGAGAGAACCACATGCCATTCGTGACAGCAAGGCTGGTCACCACACCAGAGTACACTGCCTGCTAGGCTTGGCAGAACTCAGAGGCAGGCTGCTGTTAGCTGCTTGGGATCATGGCTTGCATGCTGCTACTGAAGGAGTTGTGCTTCTCCTACATCATGCAACCAAGGTATGAGTGTGTTGTCCATCTATTTTTTCAGCATGCAACTAATTTTTATACTCCTTATACATTCTTAGTTGACTAGAGCAACATTTAAGAAGTGGTACATTTTTTTAACAAAAAATTGAGATTGTTTATTTCCTATAGTAGCGAACAACATGTCACTCAGGCTGCAATATTGTCCTTAATTTATTAGTAAAATATTTTTTCGCATATATTTTCTCATTTATGACAAAAGGCGCTATTGTGCTTGCCCTGTCCATCCATCTGTCTGTCTGTCCCTCCTGATTTCACGTTTTCATTGACGAGAAAATGTTCTCTCTGTCACTCACTGCAGTGAGTACTGAGTTATATTTTTAACAGTAACAGTAATCCATCATGTTTTACAATTCAGTATCATGTATTCTCCAGCAAGTGCTTCAATCAGTGCTGACTGCTGTCCTCAAGAAGCGTCATGGCTACAAGGTACGAGAAGGACGATTCGTCCACAGTCTGGGTACAAGTCCTCCAAATCCCTGGTTGCGATCAGCAGCTTCAGCATCAGACTGGACAGCAGACAGGTTCCTCTTATTGTTTACATAATTCATGTACAGCAATTAGGGAATTGTGGTGTACATATTTCATGTCTATGAAATTAGGAATTTGGTGTACCATACATATTTCATGTCTATAAATTTCGGAATTGTGGTGTACATATTTCTTGTCTATAAGTTTAGGAATTGTGGTTTACATATATCATGTCTAAAAGTTTGGGAATTGTGGTGTACATATTTCATGTGAATCAATTTAGAAATTGCGGCCCTTACTGGTTTCCTATTTGTTTTTGAGATAGCTCAACCCTGCTTGTATTTAGGATCAGAAGGTGGTATGTATCCATGCAACTGAGGGAAGGGAAGTAATCAATATTAATTAAATGTGTGAGATTCAATCTATGTAACAATTTCCATTATCATCATGGTAAAAAAGAATATTCTAAGAAACAGGCAATGAAAAAAAAAACAATTTTCTCACTCTTCTTTCTCTGCTAGTAAATGCTCAACATGATTTTGTGAAGGAACATACTAACAGTGCTTTTCTTTTTAGCGTGGGGATACCTTTGAAAGGAGTGGGGGAGAGTATTGGGGAGCGACCGCTCTTGATTCCAACGGCTGAAGCTGCTCAGCAGAATGGGGCTCACTTAATGTCTTATGCACCTGCTCAACCCCCACCTCTTGGCCCCATTAATTGTTTTGAACTCTACCACACGCTCAAGGTAGGAGGTGTAAATGATCAACTGATGTTTCGTCATAGTATTTGTTGTTTTGTACACATTTGCCCCATTGTGCTGTTGAGTATTGATTTATTTACGAGAGAAGTGGCGTTAATCCTGATTAGACTAACATAATTTCTGCATTATGATTATTTTATTTCGGTTTTGGATGTAAGGATTTGTTACACCAAAGCTCTCAGATTGAAGCAAGTGAACATGAGATGAAGACTGTTTTGTGATGTAAAAAAAACTTCAACACCACATGTCCATTAATTAGTATACATTTGTTACCTCGACTATATTACCTCGACTGTGTTGTAGTTTAAGCATCCTAAATTTTTTATGTGTGTAACATGAACAATAATACAAAATATATTTTTTCATTTGTTCACTCTTGGCATATTTGTGCTTAGAAATTGCTGTCAGCATCGCTCTTTTTTTATAGAATACTTGGTTTACTCATAAATTGATGTACAGGGATGGCCCAGTCTGTTGCCGTGCCACACAGTCTACTCGCTGTGCATGGAGAGGCTGTCGAACCGACTGTCACATCCTGACCAGCGGGCCATCGCACAAGAGGAGCTTGTGCGCCAGGAACAGCTCTACAGACACCAGCTGCGCCAGTACAGAATAGCTCCATCTATTTAATGCTATTATTAAACTTAGTACCCAAAATTTATCAGTACCTGCGTTATTAAGTAGTACCGGTACTTCTTCTGTAGTTTCATTTTCTTTGGTTGTATTGGCCACCCGCAACACTTGTGCCAGAAATAGATTCGTCAATACGGGAAAATCGGATTTTTTATCAAGTTAGTCGCCAAAATTGGGTTCTCAAGTCACCAAACAATTGTCAAATTTAATCGCTCTTTAGAATGACTTGGTCAAGTCAGTTACTGAGGATAAATTCAAGGTAAATCAGTTACTTCTAAGGTCAGTTGTCTTCATAAAAAATTCTTCATCAAAAGGCTCTTTTGTTTCTTCTGTGCCATGCCAAACATTGCTTTCATTTTTCCAGTTTCTCCTCGGCCAATGCCGGCTATGCTTTGCCTAACACCTGATATTCTAGTGTTCATCTACGTATGTACTTACGTCTTAGCTATTTGTTGCGCTTGATTAATTCACTAGGAGAAATAAATTTAGTTGGGCCATAGTCACAGAGCTAGAACTAGTAGCCATTTGTTTGCATTTATTTTTATCAGATTTTCTCTGCTTCTGCGAGATGAGTTGCTGCGTCAATCACTCTCTCTCACTTATCAATTACCATGTGACAACAAACGTGCGAATTTATTTCATTTGCTGAGTATTGAACATTTTTTGGCCCGATGTGGATAAAAATTTTATAAAGCAAATGTCAATGCTAATTTTCAGAAAATTCGAGTTTTTTTCACTCGGAACCCATACGGCAACACTAATTTTTTCGGTTTTAGTAAAATTATTTAGAATATATGCCCGCATCTAATACCTATTGAGTTTCGCTAGGGGCATTAATTTCTCCCATTTGTTTGTAATTTCTATCAGTCATTTTGGCCTAATCTAGTTACCCCATGAATCTCAAGCTCAGTGCAAGCGATATCTCGCTTAATGCTGGGGTTCAGTAGTTTATTGCATAAATTATTGATCGAGCTGCTGTTGAGTGTGAATATTTTTTATGGAATTCGTTGACTCGAATATAATATTTTTTATGTAATATCTTTATAATAGAATATTTATGAAACGCATTATACTCACTCGTTTAGTTTTTCAACGTTGACCTTGTAGAGTCTTGTAACTGTACTTCATATTCTCATTTCTTCTTCTATTGAATTGAATTCTTCTATTGAATAACAAAGTATTTTTGTTGATGTGATCTAGGATTTCACCCAGCGATTCTGTGTTATTTCACGCTAAACTTGTTCAATATTGATGTTGTATTCTTTCTTAATCGTCGTCTTAGACTTATCTTAGCTCTGTAAATTTATTGAGGGTGCAGAAATTTATGGTCTTTGTCCTCCAACCAGGTTTTTTTGCTGCAAGTTTGGATACCGTTTTTATGCATTTCAAATAAACAGTTTTGAACTAGTAATAATGGAAAGAAATTGTGTTCTATTGATTTAACATTTGTCAAAAATTTCAAAACTTCACAACTTGGGGCTTTCATATGCTGGGTAGAATCGCTAGCCTTATCATGGTTTAGTCTATAATTAGTGAAAAGCATCATATGAAGCTAGCTTTTTTTTTTTGTTCCTGCATTGTGTTTCATAAGATACATGGTTTGGGGGAGCTGATTGTAAAATGGGAACATGCGTCGCTGCTCGAAATGATGTCCATGATGTCCATTGGTTCTTATTTACACGAGCGGGGAGTATGTATGTGGTACATTTTTTTTATATTGTTTGGTAGCTTGTTCAATGGCCACTTTTACGCTCTTGGAGAATTTTCATGTTTTCATTTACCCTTTTTTGAGCTTCAAATTGCTGTCAGGGGTTAATTTTGTTTAACCTATCGTTTTAATTCCAAAACGCTTTGTCATAAATTTAAATGACAGAACGAATAGTCACAAGTGTTATGACTTCCACTTTCCCAGTGACGTTGTCCCTGAGCGATTTACACTGTACACCAGTGCTAACAGCATCTGCCCGTGGATTTTTTCAGCAGGATTTCAGATATTTCCTTCCCTACTCATATGAGGTCTGCTTCTTCTTCGGTCTATTCGTTCTGCTGCTGTTCACTGGTCTCACCTCCATTTCTCCGACATGAAACGTTGATACTTCTTCACCAGCCTCTTTTTTGACGATTTGCGGGAGCCCTGAAGACTTGTCCAATGTGGCCTAACGAAAGAGTGATTGATTTAGTTGCCTAAGGGTAATTTTTTTCCGTAGACAGTCTGTGGGAGCTTTGAAGATTTGCGGCCTCAGGAATGGATGGTGCCAGGTTGTTTCCACATAGCTGTGGAAAGACTGACAGTTATTAAAACAGCAGCGGCTCAGCATGAATAATATGTTAATGAGTATGCTTGATAGATATATCATGATTCATAAAGTATGCAGAACATTATTGGCTAACAATAGCTCAGTTACAACATCAGCGTTGAAATTCTGGGTTGACTCTACCAGCTTCCCTGCGCTGGTAATTTGAGATCTTCCGCTGCGTGTGTGAAAATATTTTCTTACCTACGGTGAGTGATGCTTCCATAGACACTACTCACATGAGCACGAAATGATTTCTGTTTCTATTTGTCTAAAGATTTTTTTTTATCTTAAGTTGAACAGGTTTTGATATGCTCGTGATTGAACCTCATGACAGTTTAACCTAACTCGTGTTCACGTTATCCAGTCCTGTGATTTTTCGTTAGTTGCGTTGCCACTGTGTATTTGTACGGCGTTGAGAAGAAATTATACTTGAAGTTTTATGTTGTTTCAAGTTTTCCTTTTTCCCGTCGTATTGTAAGATCATCAGGTTCAATTTTTCCTGTAGGCTCACTCGAGTGCGTATCTCTCGACAAAACTCTGGAACTTTTTGTGGAGCTCAACCTAAGTAGCGGAAGCACTGAGCGTGTAGCGGAGCGGCACATTAAATGCAAGTTATGTGCTGCATCCGTGAGCAAAACCAAGTAACAAGTTTCAACACACACGGTCTGCGATGATCCGTCATTTGAAGATCATTTTTGAATCGTTCGAAAGCGGCGATCATACATTACAGAAGAATAATCATGACGACCGAAAATCCAGCAAATTTGAACATAAGATTCGCGCGTTCAATGACACATCCACCACATTTAGTTTCCTTCAGCATTTCGAAGTGTTGCGAAACAAGGACATCTCAGAGTTTGTTCTTTGGTAATAATGGGTTATTTGCTGAGTACTACCAATTTGCATGACAACGAAGCATGCAGAAAAATTTTGATTTTTAATGACTTGCAAGCTCAAGCAGCAAATAGATTTAAATGCGACAATACATTAAAATTAGCGAGTTCATTCCTTGTTCATAATCGTAAATTTTCATATTCAGCATTCCATCTTTTTATAACTATACATGATGAAATAAATCATCATTATTTCTTTACTTATACATATCTACCACTGATATTATAAATCTGCTTAGTGCCAATTTGAGATTAGACTCACCACTAATTCTAACCGAAACCGCAGGCGAAGACAAAGATTCCTCTCAGCTGTCAGGCACTTAGAGTTCACGCGCGACGAAGTGATAAGCAACTGGAATAGACTGCACCTGAGCAACATCTGCGGGAAGTCTGTTCTATCTCTAGTATTACCTGATTTGGTTCAGTTGTAAATAGGTTGGGATTTTCTCCGTAATCTGGCCTGCTTATTTGAAGCTGACCCAAGTCAAAGATCCTCCATCGGGCTCGTTGAAGTCTACTTCTCTAATTTTTGCAGCTGCCAGTTCAAGGTTAGTGTGTGAAGGGTTTGGTTTAAGCCATTTTGTCGATGTTTTGCATTCTTATATTGAATAATTGCGTGTCATGCATCATAAGTGACATGCTATGATGTCAAGACGAGTTTGGCTATCTGCTATACTTGGAGAAGCACGTAGGTGAAGTTTTCAAGCACTTCGCTTCAACAATTTCAATATCTTCAATAATTTATTACGAGGTTATCATCCAAGCTGCGTACTTTATCTTTCTGATCGTTGAACGCGCGATTTGAAGCTGCGAGTTGAATCACTCCTTGCATCACCAAACGTACGCTATTTCAGCATGAATTTTTTACCATCACCTAATCAGTTCATTTCCTAGATTTCATGCCATCAAGTAATTGCCACCTGAATGTCTCTAGTTGCCACATTCTTTAGTGGTTAAATTTATGCTCGATGTCGTTGGTAAGAAATTTGTTTAGTCATCAAGTACCGATAATTGTAGCGCTCTAAGCTGGATTACAATCGCAGCCGCAGTCGCCCGGATTTCCGCGATGAAAGTTTTGTTTCGGCTTCAGCGTTTCAAAAATCTGAATGCGTGATCCGTTGTTCCTTTGTTAGCAGAAGAAATTCGGATCGTCTTTCTTGGTGTTGCTGCATGGATTTTATTCTGATCGATTTTACAACATGCGGCAGTACTGGAACGAAGTATTGCAATAACTAGGTAAAAAGTTGCATCATATCGTCAGCTAACTTCACGAACTTGGGAATTAATGTCCAAAAGTGGACGTTATTAGCCGTGTTGCTGTTGTTCTCAAGTTGAGAAGTATATGTTGACAAGTCGTGCACACATTGGTGCTATGCATGCCTCGATAACTGTCACCATCATAAACTGTGTTCTAGATCCTGCTTAGTAACTGTTAATTGATGACATCTCATTCGCCTAGCGTTGTCTTGCAAGTCTTTCGCAATTATTCAATTACAATATTAGTGCTATTCAGTTGTTAAGAGCAATATGCATCAGCGTCGTTCATTCTGCTAACCATACTTGACACCAAGTGTGCCGGTTTTATTCCACATAGAGGCAAACAAATTAAAGTTGTAATGGATTGCGATAAGTTTCAAGGGGATTCTCTGCTCGGTGCCAGCTATGATATTTGAATAGTCGTTGCGCATTCAATCAGAAATTCTGAAAGGAACCAAGATCATGGAGTGATGATTTCCAAGTCTATATTTTTCTCTTGAGACGGTGCCTCATCAACTGGTGTACGCAGAGTAAAAGCGGTACCCGAGAGAATTCCAGTTGGTATGAGAATACTTGTGATTTGCGCGATCCAGTTGTGATATAATTTCTCCAGCGAAATGTTTACGGCTAAGACACGATCGTCGGGTAACGGAGTTGCCAATATAGCCATAACGCGGTCACCAGGCCAAGCTACCCACGATTAATTTCGAACGCGAAAGTTAGGCATCAATTGGATCAAATTGCGTAAAATTTAATCACGTTTAACACTTAACGATATAGCTCATCTGTGGAATGATGAATTAGGCATGAATTAATTAACGATGATGAATTGGGGATGAATTAATTGACGATGATGAATTGGTGCTTGCAGGCGGTGCAAGATAGTACTCCACCACTGTACAATACATGTGCCACTGTACATTTGTATCAGCATCGGAGCAGTGGTTTTATCATTTTGCTTGACGCCTTCTAAAGAATATCACATGTCGTCTATATGTTTAGTCTAATACCCAAAGTCAACTTCTTTACATCTTTCGTAAGCACTTTTCAGGGGGCAAGGAAAAAAGTGGCATAAAGGATGAGATCAGTGTTAGGGATGGGAATGATGCGATAAAATTTATCAATCAGGGCATTGCATGTATTTCCCTTTGAAGTAAATAATACGTATATTTTTAATGATTGCTTATTTTTGGCTAAATTTATTTCGAAACCCGTTGAAATAATTCACCACACCTCCGATAATGTTGTTAAAAAGCAACCTATTAATTAAATTACTTTATACTGCGATCACACCGGATTTAAATTTAAAAAATGTAAGGTTTTTGTCCAGATATGCTTGAAGACGCTCAAAATCGATATCGTACACCTTAATTAATTGTGTCCTGAGGCGTGAACGTTTTCATCACATGTAGTGATTTAGACGTTAAAAGACCAGTATGTGACGAATAAATGATCAAAGACAGACGTCGGATATTGATCCATGTTTGGTCGTTTTTCTTGCTCTGGCAATCAATTCAGTGTCTGGTAATTAGCGCTCAGACGGTTTGTTTGCTTTCGCAGAAAAAAAATCTGCTTGATTAATAACCTCCATCCGGCACGTACAATGACTCGCTGTCGTCTAGTTCAACTAACACCTCTCATCCTTAATTGCTTGGCGTATCACCTCTTCTTGCGGCTAATTGCGTTGGCTCCTGTGCTCGATAATTTCTAGACACGCTTGAATCGGCCGATGCCACTATTTCGGACCAAAAAAAATCTTGTCACGATGTGACCGCTTGTTACGGGGGTGTTAGTTGGGCGAAGTTGTCTTAACGAGACTTAGGACAATTCAGACCTAAACGTAACCTGGTAATAACATTCGCATAAAACAAGCATCACGGCAAATCTTGTATCAGCTAACGGCATTTTTCATTTACCTATTCGAATATCTGCTCCTTCTTGCTATGAGTTGTAATGACTCCTTTGCTATTTTCCAATATAAAAGCAAATCTTGCTGCATTAAGTCCATTGACAATTTTCCCGGTCTTCTTAATAGGACGACGACTCCGGGGACAGTTAGGTCTCTATTCCTAATGTAGGGTTATTACTTATTAATAAATGCATCTGCATCTATTCAGTACCAGTATGATGTCTCGCGGAGCACGAGTGATGCAGTAGTGATGTCGGTGAACCGACCGGTTATGTCCAATTAAGGATTCTTCCCAGTTTCCCCTCTCGCGTCTGAGTCCTGTCAACTGTTGACGCCAATGAAGTCCTGTTCAGTTATTTACACATCAGATATACTCGTCAATCTTCGGCTAGCGCCGTGGCATTTTATGCGAGGATTTCAGGAATTGCCGAATCGAAAAAAGGGCAAGCCATTTCTTTTTGGGTCGGATTGATTACCTGATGGTTATGATAGGCCTGCATCTATATATCTTGTACACAATATTCAAGTTTACTGTGTGTGGGTTTTTTGAGTTAAGTCGGGCGTCGTAATAGATAGGGGCTGATCGAGTGCGTGTTCACACTAACTCCCGTGTTGAAATATTTCCTGAACCCTAAAATTAGTCATTTTTGAGTGGAGAAGGCATTGCAAAACAAACGGAAAAGGATTAAATCTAATTTGATTTTCAAATTGGTATACATAATTTTGAATTTAGAATACACAAAATGTTTTTTAAGTTGTGCGAGTTCTAGGTTTTGTTTAAAATGAGTTGGAACACGTCTTCCTTTAATTGACATACACTAGTGTTATTTTTATTAGCAGTGTGCGGGATAAAGGGATTTTGTAACAGGAATTATTGATCCCAGTCAAGGCCGAGTAACGAATGAACCTAAATCAAACTAACGAACCTAAATCACAACGAGTTGAACATTGCTGGGGTGCTCGAGGTATTCAATCACTATTACTTCTTAAACTTTTACAAACTTTATTTGATCAAATCTACCATTAATAAAGAAAGAAACGTTGCACAAATGATCTATCATTGATGAAGTTGTTAGCAGCGATGAACCATACGATTGAGTTATTGGCTTAAACTTAGAGGCTCCAACTTTAATGATACATTTATTTAATATTTTTGTGATTGCTGCGGTCGTATCTTACATTCGTAATTAGATGACCAGTTTCGTGCTCATGATCTCCTGTTTGCCCTCATGATCGATAATTACCGCAGGATGGCGTCGGAAAGCTTCCTTGGCTGAGCTTCCAAACTCAACTAGTTTATTTGCTCTACTATTACGTTATAGTTCAATTGTACATAATCGAAACTAGCTATTGTTTAAATTTGTTCGTGTACCACTGTCTGAGCATACATTATTACTGTGTGCGTGCGAATATTTAATAGGAATGAAATAGCCTCGTCGTATTTCCCTACTAGAGAAGGGAAATGTACCAGATTCCATTAGCCGGATAACGCGCTCTCCCGAGCGGGCCTGAGGTTTCCCCTCGGGTGTCAGAAGCGGTACTTCTACCCTCACTGACTCTGAGTTTCCCTCGAAAGAGGAAACACATCAACAGCGCCGCATAAGGCGAGCGAACCTGACCGGGAAATGCTTCTTCCCATAGGCCTCTCTGCGCGAGGGAAGCTGGCGTATCGATCGCCACTAGACCGCCCATATTCTAGCGAGGGAAGGAAAACTCGGGGGGAGGGGGAGTCTATGACGTACCGTATTTTTCTTAGTTTACTATTAAATACTTTTACCCTAGAAAGTGCAGTCTAAGGTTATTAGGAATCTTGAGGTTCGTGCTAGCGCCCATTTTAATGGTAATTTAGATGAAGGTACAAACGGTGTGCGGAAATAGGCTGGGGCGAGGCAGGGGGTGTGGGCAGTCAACAGCTGCATAAATGGGCGGTCACGAGACGCGAGGGAACTACCTTTCGTTCACTGAGGGCACCAGATTATGAATGACGAAAGAGTACCTATTAGTTTTTGGTCGCATACTGTGATTCATTTTCACTTAACCCCTACTCATTGAAACCTTTACATTTTTCTTTATCATGTATGTACTCACGGAGCAAAAAAAAAAAGCCTATGGATTCATCATTGAACGGAGGAATGAATTTAAACAAACTTTCGGTTTTTCCTAATATTCATTGTCGATGCAAAAACTGGTTGAGTTTCATATAATTTTCCTGTAGCAGATTTGCATTGGTGGCTTGAGCAAAAGAACCAATATTATCCGTTTATTTTTTGCGTGTGCCAGGGAAATATTTTCAGAAAATGCCGTTGCGATGGTCGACTACGCGTAAGAATTTGAAACTGCGTTTGTATTTTAAAGATTAGGGATAATTAAAGGCATTCCTACGTAATTGTTGTCAAAAATTCGTCCACATTTCAACTTTTTGAAACCTTAGTGCATATGGAAACAGCTGTGCTTCATTTGATTTCACTAGAAGATGTGGTACTTCATGTAAAATCTTATCTGATATATCCTTGATTTTGACCTATTTTTCACCTATCTCGGCGGTAAGGATCGAACCCACGATGGCTCAATCTGCCCTCGAGACCAAGCAAACAATCTGACGTCATTTACCCTATCAATGCTATTGGTTTAGCTTGAAGATTTGGACATAAAGCTTCATCTCTGTGCCATCTCTTTCCTGCGAAAATAGAAATGGTTATTCATTGCCGTGTGAATATTTAAAATTGCATCCCGTTCTCAGGATCTTAATATTGGACACTCGTTTTAGGGAGTGAATAATACTTCATATCTGTAAGTCCAAAAATTCAGTTAATTCTGCCATCGAAAATCGACCGATAATATTGTATCTTGTATTTTCCCTATATTTCTCTGAACGGGAATTTTTGGAAAACTAGCCATTCTATTTTGCCAAGGCTTTGAAAGAAAATATATCTTCACATTAGGAAAATTTATTCTGCTCATGTTTGTCTTGAGTGAAAATGAATTCAACAGAGAACACTTGAATAACATGCATGCTTGTGAATACGAGCCTTTCGGCGCTTGGCACTCTGTATGCTTCTGAAAATCATGGCAGGGTTTTTTATCATTTGTGCAAAAAGTAGGTGATAATTCATTAAAACAAAATTTCAAATTCTGATCAAATTGAGAAAAAAGTAGGCTTTTCGACCTTCTTATGTTCAATTGTGATGCACAATTTGAGTAATCTAGCTCGGCAGAACGAGCAGCATCGTGAGCTCGGCCAATGTCGTGGCAAGAAAGAGATTGCTTTTGAGAACAACCGAAGAGACGGGGCAAATTTTTTTCCAGGCTACGGTGAAGCACTAGCCAGTTTTTGTTCTGTAAAATTAGGGTGCCCACGACTGATTTCAGTTTGCCTTCTAATGTCACCCGACATCAGCTATACTTTATTACAGTTTGTGCTGATTATAGTTGTCAGCTGCCTCTTGCTAATATATTCTATATTTTGGTGTAGGTTGCTCTAGGATAGGTTTTTAATGTTCGAGTTAAACTTTTTAAGCAATATACTCTAATTGATGGAACCTTGCACGATTTTTTCCTCTAGAGCACATAGTACTGTAACATTTTTTACATTGAAATCGTGCTCAAAGCAGAGATTTTTTCAACCTTTTGCTGAATAACTGGTGGCGCAGTCTTCAGTTTAAAAATTAAGAACAAAGGAGATTGACGTCAACCTTTGATTGCTTTTATTGCGTTTTCATCGTGAAAGTAAATTTTTCATTGATTGATTAGTTCTCTCAATTTATTCAATACGATGATGTCTATATGATTAGGAGCGGGTTTTACCGTTTTATTGATAGCTTCTTCCTTCGCAGGCTTGTCTTAGCTGCTTTGCGAGTAGCTGAGCGGTCTTCCAATTCCCCAAAAGCGTGAGTACCTTAATAATTTTTCAGAATTTAACCTGAACGCAACGATAATCTTGCATCGTTTTTTGAGCAGATTGTAATTTTTTTGAGAGATTCTGTTGTTCGACTTTCAGCTGTAGATAGAAAAAACAGGACCATCTCTTGCTAATGTTAACGCAGTACAATCGAACTCTTGCTATTCATAGGTGAATTGGTGAAATTTCGGAATATCTCGGCAAAACAATGCCACCAAGTAAGATTTTTCTCTGTTCAGCATTGTTGTGAAGAGTTTCCTGAATCGTCCATGTTCGTCGGCGATCAAACCCCCCTTTCTCGGCAAGAAAAATTTCTTAACATTTCAAATGGATGACGAAGGCACGGCACGTAGAGCACTGGATCGGGGGTTGTTGGTGTAATTAAGTGCCATGACTTTGCCAAACCACGCTCCCCACATCAGTACTTCTCTTGCGAAACGCTATTTTGACTGAAAGAAGAATAGTTACGAATTTGAATGATAGTTGAACAAATCTTTTATTTACGTCACATCTGAACAACTCGAAAAGAAGTTTGAGCCATTTGATAATGTAATTTGGTAGCTCTCATTTTAGAGTAGAATAGAATAGAAGCTTGTGTCGGCATTGAAGAAATAGGCCCATGGCCTGTTGCCGATTCTTGAACTTTTCGTGACTTGATTCACAAGGGATCAGGCCTCTGGAACCCGATCTCTACATAACATTTAATGCAATTAGAAGCCGGCATCGTGATAAGTCACGGAATTGTAGAACCTAGACTATTGCCGTATGGTTATGCGTCGAAGAGGCGTTGAAGCAGAATATTCATATCACCGAAGCCGCGTATGAACGTCGAAGAACCGCAGAAGGAAAGAAACGAGCTGCCGAAGTAGCGATATAGGTGACTCACCAGCGTACCTACATTCCTGAGATGCTCTAGGATAGCTCCGCCTCCACCATTCATTGTCCGCTAAGTTGCCGTATCTAGAAGAGGGCTAGCACTCGACGCCTGCGAACAGCTCTAAAGAACATATTTTCCCGAGCGCTCTTTTAACCGTGAAACGCACGCAAATGTTGATTGATCAATTTGTATGGGAAGATTGAAGATGTAATTGAATCCATTTAAATTCCCGAAAATTTTTCTTCCTATGAACTCTGAAGAGGAACAAGGTTAGTTGAACAGGATCATGTTTGCTGCCTTATCTACCGTAAAGATCCTTTCGTCTTCCCTCGATAATGTGTTCAATGAAGGTGCATTTCGCCTGGTAATATAAATGGTTACCTATCAATCTGTGGTATTTGGCAAACAACCGCAGAGATTGGCTAACAACCTTGCATAATTGTTCCAGCTACGGTCACCCGAAATGCAAATTGCATAATGCGCATCAGACAGACCTTCATATAGTCTTCGCATAAATAATTTAAGCAGAATCCTCGTCCCATGTGTTCTCGCGCGATTAGAGCTGCTTATAATAGACATGATTAGTATTTATCATGATTTAAGAATGACTAGACAATATATTAATACACTTCCATATCTATTTCTGCCACATCTACTTATTCTTACGAGAAGCCTGATATTCAACTGGTAAGGTTTTACCGCGAAACGGGCCATAAGTATACTGACTGGAATGTTAGCCTTTTATTCATGTGTCGAAATGATTGACGGAAAAGCTAAGCTTTGACAAACTGTATTCTATCTTGATCCTATCTATAATTTAGTTCAAACAATACCAGTCTTGAATTGATTCCTTTGGTTATTGAATAGAAGTAACGTTTTGGAATACTTTTTCAGATCTAAGCTTCTTCATTGTTTAACTGAGATGTAATACGAGTTGTTGCCGGCCTGTGTGTTTTTAATATTCCAAAACTCGCTCCCCAAATTTGACAATTGTCTAGATTTTTTATTAATTTTATTTTTAGGTCTATAATCAAAAAGCCAAAAATACCACGGAAGTAATCGCTTATAAAAGTTGGGCCAGTATGCAATTCAAACGGTGGTAGTAAGTGTGAAGACGTTGGCGCATAACACCTATACCTACGCTAGTGACCTAGTGCAAAATATAATTGACAAGGAATCGCTTATAAAAGTTTGGCTAGTATATAGTTCAAACGGTGGTAGTAATTAAGCGTGAAGACGTTGGCGCATAACACCTATACCTACGCTAGTGACCTAGTGCAAAATATAATTGACAAGGAATCGCTTATAAAAGTTCGTCTATATAGTATATAGTTCAAACGGTGGTAGTAAGCGTGAAGACGTTAGCGCAAAACACCTATACCTATGCAATTAAGTGACCTAGCTATAGTGCAACCGCTGTTGAGGGACCTCGCGCACATTCTTCAGGCGCGTCACACCAAACGTTCTAAAGAAATTCGGCCTCTCACGCTGAGGTTTTACTGACGTGTCCTTGTAGTGACGGCACTGTGGAATACAAGACGTTTATCATTTAATTGTTGTCACTGCATTGTATCGAACTAGGTTTTCTTGTTGCAAATACATGAGAATATTTATTAGTTTTGAAGCTAGAACAGGGCCTGTATCTCCACATCTGGGCCCGTGGTGTGTGCGTGTCACCTGGGCCCTTGATGTGTGTGTGTGTGTGTGTCACCTGGGCCCTTGATGTGTGTGTGTGTCACCTGGGCCCTTGATGTGTGTGCGTGTCACCTGGGCCCTTGATGTGTGTGCGTGTCACCAGGGCCCTTGATGTGTGTGCGTGTCACCAGGGCCCTTGATGTGTGCGTGTCACCAGGGCCCTTGATGTGTGCGTGTCACCAGGGCCCTTGATGTGTGTGNAAGAGACAGCCCGTTGTGTGTGCGTGTCACCTGGACCCGTGGTGTGTGTGCGTGTCACCTGGACCCGTGGTGTGTGCGTGTCACCTGGACCCGTGGTGTGTGCGTGTCACCTGGACCCGTGGTGTGTGTGCGTGTCACCTGGACCCGTGGCATGTGTGCGTGTCACCTAAACCCTCACTCGTAGCGGTCATGGGGAGAGGCCGCGGCATGCACTGCGCGAGTGAAAGTTTACAGCCGCGGGTGAAAGTGAGCTGACGAGGGCAGCTTCATCCACGACCCTTGCGAATAATTGCTGACGCGGGCGGAAGTAACTTTGCGTGTAGGTTCATTTAGGACTAGGCCTAAGAGTGTGTAGAAAACCTAGTGTTGTAGGTAGTTAACGGAAATAAATTTTGGGCACTCGATGACACTAGCACGATTGAACTCAGCATTCATTGGGCCCATCGAGATTTGTGATGATGAAAATTCCATTGTTGCGCATACCATAGTTTGTTTGAAAATTCTAATCCCAAAAGTGCATATTGAATACATTTGATAGCATCTTATGAAATTGTATTTCCATGTTGAGATGTTGCGTTCAGTTCACGCTGTAGGCCGGGCAAGGTTAATACGCGGTCATTTCTTTACTCCAATTAAGACCAAAATAGACATAAGACCTTGGCTTTACCTTCTGCGTTATCAGCTTGAACGATGATGCCAAGTCGGCCTCCTGTGGACGTACGGTAAATTATGGAGTTACCATGCCTTTCGGTTAATGTTCATCGATCTGAGGCCTAGATTCTCCAGGCTGCAAATTAACCCCGTATGAATCTCGCTCTTCTTTTTCGGCTAAAAGCCGAAAAAATAGCCTTCTTACTCCTTACTTTAATTTTGAGGGTTATACTGCAAATGGGTATAACGAACGAAGGCTCGCCCCCATCTCATCTTGCGTAGCGTATTTTTAGTCCTTGAAAAATATGCGCATAATTATCTTCAAGATTCATTTAAGGAATGAATGTAAGGCCTTTAATATAGATATTGCTTTTCTGTTGCATGTGTTGTGAACCGCACTTGATGTAGATTAAACGCACGTAATCTTCTGGAATATTTCGAATTTGACTTCTATGCTGAAGTTTTCCAATTTAATTTCTCTCTGAAGTTTTCAAAGATCAATCAGTCCTGAATTTGATGGCTTCTTATTTAAAAGTAAATTGCGTTTCAAATTCTGCGAAAATTCAACACGAAACTGTGACTTGATTATCAGCAGTGCTTCAGAAAGACGTTAATCGTGAAATAGTCATTCGATGATAATTATTTTTAGGACTTGATCAATATAGTCAGAAGGCAATTTAAAAAGATTATCTTCTATACATTGAGATTTTGCGGAGTTTTCGGGCCCCCCCCCCCCCAGAATTCCCAAATGAAGATGGTCACATTTCTGTGAAGAGAACATTCCTGGAGTTCCTACAGTTCCTGGAGCTCGCGGCGAAGCTGTGGGCAAATCGGGCATTCTGATTCAGCTAACATACATATATCGGTCGTCTTGTACGATGCCTCACGTTACAGCTATTATTTCCTCCTTCTACACCATGTTTCATGTCGTCTAAATTATGCTTCGATCGTGAGACTTCCATGAGCGGAGCCGCGGAAATTCGATAATTAACGCAGGATTACACAATACTTGGTACAGGATTTAATCTTGCATTTCCGCTACTCGTGCTCTGTTATTTGAAACCAAATGTATCAAATGAATGCCCCGCAAGTAACGTTTACGATCAGAAAATGTATCACCAGTGAGCTGCCGGGACCTTTAAGCAATCCGCGTTCTATGAAAGGATGAAATGTTAAGGTCGCCGCGATTGTCTCAGAAGATCAATGGTGCAGCGCAATATTTACAAGAATTCTCTTCCACTTTAAGGGACATAATAGAACATTGCTTGAGCATGATTGATTTTTTTGATCACAGTTGCTTGCACTATCAAAGTTTATACGTGATTATCGGTTAGTTTCTCTACGGATGGTTGGTCGCGTCAATTCATCTCACTCGGCCACCGAGTCATCCATGCTAATGCGAAGAAGTCGCCGTGAGGTCTAACCTCGTCAACACTCAACGCTGTAGCCTGTAGGTGTGCTATGCCGTACAGCTTCCTATGTTGTAGCTGATGCGTGCTGACATTGACCGAGTCCCAGCTGAATGAGGCAGAAAATCTCAAGGAAAGCCAGCCAGTCAGGGGCAAAAACTAGGGACTTCCAATCATAATTGCAAGATCCATTGTTTGGACTCTGATATGACGGAAAATGAGGTTGTATGCTGATCACACGAAGAACTTCGTCGGTTGTAGGACTTTGGAAGAAGTAGACTGCAGAATTCGGTTCTAATATTTGTATTCTATTCTGGCTAACTTGTTCACAGCTTGCGGTTCTTGGTCATAACCGGGAAAAATTTCGTCGCGATATTGAGCGAACAACCTTGTTCTTATTCGGAAATAGATGCTTTAGCAACAGCCCCTAAATATGAATTAAGAAAAGATAAGCGTATCCAAGAACCCTTGTCGATGAGAAATATTCGAACTATGGAGCTGGTTGTCGTTACTACTAAAGCCCCGATTATCTTTCACCGACATTCACAATGGCGTAGAACGTAGGTCATTCACTTATCTTTATTAAGCTAGGTTGCATTTTCTGTGGCTCATTCTACTTTTTTATTTATGGCTCATTCTACTGTTGGCGTTTTTGTCTAAGCGTTGAGTGATTTACTGTAGTTGCATCATTCTCATATATATGAGGCTTTTAGTTTGTTTAATGAAATTGTAATGAACATCTTTATTACTATCACACGACTTGTGGAAATGACTCATACGAAGCCAGCTCTACTTTCGGGTAGAGACACGAAATTTTGTTATTCGTTAAATACTAGAATTTTAAATTTTAGAAAATTGGAGTTTTAATTTACTCCTAGCTGTCCTACAGCAGGTAGGAGAAATTTAGAATTGATAAATTCCTGTCAGATTAATGTCGCGGTCATTTCATGAATTATGAATGAACACAAATATTTTGTACTTGTTCGTTTTTATGTGACGATTGTCATTTTGACTGAATATTTGAGTTATTTGTTATTTAGGTTACGGCGGCCGACAGAGTTTCAAAACGACAGAGTTCTACCTCCATATTGCAAGACCCTGTTAGTTGCAGCTGTCGGTTGCACGTCCAACATTGCGGTTGCTTATCGGTTAATAACGAAGATGTCAACACAGAAGCAGGATATGGAGCTACGAATACTAGTAGCTGCACCGATGACACGGAACGACAAACTCGGGAACGCTACTTGCAGCTGAGCGCATTTGTTCATGCCTAGCGCACCCTTGTCCGTTGTTGGTGCGAAATGAGAAAAAGATTAGACAGATTTTGATTGAAACGTTGGAAACAGTATTTGGCATAACCGTCTTTATTTTGTACTTGAGGTATTAATGTAACGAATTTTATTTAAATTGATGTTCTACTCCCTGGAGGTCGAAGTTAGTTCCTTCAGTAGATTATAATTATCTTAACAGTGAAGCCTCAATAGGGAACTGAGGAAATGCTAGCCAGGCGTCGGTGTGGGCTCGTGATGTGCCGCCCAGCGTGCAATGTTCCAAGAGACGCTTGGTGTTGTGGCACTTTTCCGGGATGATATGAGATGGTCATTTGTTGGGCTTTTAAGACATGCCATAAATCGTTTTACCTTGAAGGAAAAATCGATTGCTTCATATTTATACTTATTAAGAATCGCTAACAAGGTTTAGTAATATTAATGTTATGTGCAAATTTGTATAAATTTGAATTCTCCGAGTTTCCGTACAAGCTTTCCGGTTAGCATGGAAAATCTTCCCGTACGTTTCCCCATAAATAGGTAATTTTGTCGTCGAAATCTAACGCTAAGTTCAATGTTCCTTTCTGAACGATCGCAATTTTTCCGACAAAATTGCAGCTTTAATTTTAGCTCTCCGATTTATCGTAATGTTCACAGTATTAGCCCTGTATTTCATCTGGAAAGAAAAATTTCTCGTTTGTACCTGTTCAGATATTTCATGAATGAAGCTCGGTCACCAGACATCCGCGTGTGATGAGGAAGCCATGCAAGGAACTGTCCTGCCCACGTGCTCTTGACTTTCCCGTACAAAGCATTTTGGACATCGAGGCCGACGCGGTAGACGCGAGATCCTTGACACTCGGCGCTGTGCAGTGACCTCCAAGCCCAGCTTCCTGGCATCTACCTCGGATACCCACTGCCGAACACTCGGAGAAATAAATGACATTTTGTCCAAATTGCGATGCAATTTTTGCGCTTGTGTGGGTCAAACTAACCTTGTTTGTCGCGGCTTAAGGTCCTCTATCAGAGTCAAGTTCGTACCCACTGCTCGTACAGTGGGTAAGTCACTAAATGGACAAAATGACCTTTTCGCCGTTTTGAGTCCCGACAGCACCCGAGATCTCGCGCCATCCTGCCCCACCAAGTTCGATCTCGCGCCATCCTGCCCCACCAAGTTCGATCTCGCGCCATCCTGCCACACCAAGTTCGATCTCGCGGGAATTCCGTCTTTCTCCATACGAAGTTACTCTGTGGCCTCCCAGCACGTCATACACGCGATCATTTCCTGTTTGAACCTTAGTAGCTTAATATTAGACGCTACATCGTGCGAAGCAACGAAGGAAACGAGTACCTTGGCCAAGAACACATGCAAGCTCTCGATAAAAACCGTCTTTAATTGACAATCAAAGCTTCTTTCGGAAAAGTCAGTCACAGACTACCTGATATTGGTCAAATGTTGAAAGTTACTTCAACTCGACGCACATTTTCAGCCATTTTCCAGAAACTTTAATTTAATTCGATGACCGGCCGAGTCCACATGATGATGCAGTGAACTTGTCTAATTCAAGAAATTGCACCAATAAATGGCAGTGCGAACAAAAGCTGTAATTTATATTTTTAGGCGTATGATGTCAATTTTAGGAGGCGTGAGTAGCATACCAAAATGTGGGGCAACTTCATGTTCAAGAGATTAATCTATAGAACTATATAAAATGATCATATTGCCCGAGTTTTCAGGTGTGAAAATGACTGCAGTTTGTGTTGCAGCATCAGTTAGCCTGATACTGTAATTTTACTTTTTATTTGATTTAAATGTGAATTCTGCGGTTTATTGAACCTGGTTCTGCACGGTAATTTAGTATAGTGATTTAATTCTCATTTTCCTCACTCTTGATATATAGGACAAAATTTTATGCTGCTGTTTTTTCTATGACTGGTTGGCACATCATAAATAAAAAATAAAATGACTGATTTAAATTTCAATTTATCAGTATGTAAGAATATTGTATTCTAACAACACTCGCAAGTAGCCACTGTAAGTTCGTGACCTACAGTGGGGGGAAATAAATATTCGTACACTTGAAAAATCGTATTTTAATGTATGTAAGTACACAAACTTAACAGAAAAAGTGATTTAAATTATGTATAGAGACGCATAGTATTCAAAAATACTATCAAAAGAAATTAAATCTCAATTATTTTAAATCACTTTTCCTGTTAAGTTTGTGTACTTACATACATTAAAATACGATTTTTCAAGTGTACGAATATTTATTTCCCCCCACTGTATATAGTCATGACCTTATTCTTAATTTTAACATCATAGTTGATGGGTCTGCGACAGCTCATGAGCCTACATAGCATTTGAATTTCAATAAGCCGGTTTTTCAATTTCCAATCAGCGAGATCTGGTTCCACTATTGGCCATTCATGTAATTGGAGTGAATAGTTTAGGCCTTAGGGAATAACTTTAACTTAACTACATATCTTCGAAAAGATATAATCCCTCGACTTTGAATGTTTTGTTTTGAGCGGTAAACTTATTTATTGTTTACCTGTTCGCTAGTTCGCCAAGTTAACTATTTGTTTTCAGCGGCTTTTATAGAAGTCTTTCAAAATCCGGTTAAAGCCAGAATCATAAGCTGCTGATTTCTTGATTTCTGATGATTGACGTCAGTCTCCGAGTTTAATCAAGAACTGAATCTTGGTTTTCTATACGGACTTGTCATCAATTTAGCTTGCAAGGATGTTGCAAGCCAACTGTGCGCAGCTTTCGATGTGATCCATCGTCTTTGCTCAATTTTGTACCTTAGAAGCCCACGTTGACGAGCAGCTATTCAAGGTTTATACTACGATTGCGTTTTCTCGCACGAGCTTATTTGGTCTAATTAAACTCGTTTCTAACGTTGACACATCTCAATTCTTAGGTATAAAATTACAAGGGTCGTGCTAGGCTTTCTGATAACTAGATTTTCCTTGGCTTACTTTTTAATTCACACGTTGCAGCATGTAATTCAAATTTCAAGTATATTTTTTTTTTGCTAGCATGCGTGTGCGATTCTACCTGCACTGCGATGGCACCATTGCATGTACTCGTGTTTTGGATACTCGCGCTTCAACCTACGCGGAAACAATTAATTGTCCGCTCCCTTTGAACCACTCGAGCCAATCCTCCATCGCACTGCGCGCAATTTGCATTGCTGCTTGTGATTAAAATTATTATTATAGCGATGAATTATGCATGTCGAGTTCTAGTCGAACTGGTTCTGTGAGGCAATGATTATTTTCGAAGATAACTGCAACAGAAAATGGCCAGGCAGCGTCCATTTTATCAAATACCTTCAGGAATCTTGATGGTATACTAATGGTTTTAGTAAGAATTGACCATTATGAATGGAATGGTTTTAGTAAGGCTGGACCATTCGTAGGGACCATTATGTTCTTCTTGTAAGATTTTGCGGGAGCTGTGCGTTAGCTGAAAGTTTATGTGAATTGATTGAACTATATAGTAACACGAAATTCACCTTGGACATTATTTCAACTTTCCGAAGGTAATCCTTCTCGTAGTAATATAATTATTCAGAAACGTTCAGGTTTGTCTTGTGTAGTTTCATTGATAAAAATTTCAAATTGTCGTTTTTCTGCTGATTTTTAAAACTATATTCTAACAGAATGGAAGAGGCGTGCGAGTTCAATACATCACGGCACATAAAGTGATGGGCTATTTAAACGTTATTGAGATTCTGCAGATCCGCTTAGAGTATTTCCGGTTCATCTGCAAGATATGGAAATATATATGCATACATTTTTTTAGATAGTAAAACGCACGTGTTACTGCGTGAGCACTACCCGTCGTCATCATCACATCAAAAATTCTTTATCAGACGTGTTTTTCACCTTGAAATTTCATCTTTGTTGGTCATTGCATGCAGGTACCATATGTTTTCCTCCCCGGTAAGTGCTATACTGTGGCTATGGAGCTTTAGAGGTTACGTTGTTTTTCACATGTCCCGTGTTGTCTGTTGTTCAATATGATGTCCGGGAGAACAAACCTCGGCTATTTTGATTGTCATTGTGACTCGCGCGTTCCACGATCAAATAAGAGTTCATTTGAAATTACACGAAAATTATTTAAAGAATTTACTGAACATGAGCGTGGCTTTGAACACAATGCAGAAAAAAGTTCATTGCTTGGTTTTGAGAAATTTAATGTCGTTTATAGAAAGATACTACACTTGGGTGAATGACAGATGTGACGCAGGAATTAGAACATAACTTCAACGTACAAGTTTCTGAGAGATGGAAGTTAAATTGAATCCTGCTGGATACTTACATTACCTCGGATTTTCTCATGGGTAGATATCATTTCAACACCAGGAGTATGTATCATTTACCAAAGATGGTGGTCAACGCGAGCCCAAAAATGGTGTACTAATATTATGCACTGGATTTTCCGTCTCGGCTTACAGAAAACACTCTGCATTTCGTGCTAATTTTCTGTGACGAGGAACTTGACTTAGCAGGTGACCGCGAAATCATTTGTATAAACATGCCTTTGGTGCTGGCTTACAAGAACCTATATTAGAATATGTTCTAATGTTCCCAGTATTCTTGAAAACCACGCTTTTTTATACTTTGGTCGGAAGCTAATGGAACAGCGTCCTACTCCGCTAATTGCCATTGGAAGCAGAGTGCATCCGCATCGAAAAAAAAAAAACATACTATTTCTAACCAAAATATCGGTTTTCCGGAGTGAAATTTCTTCGAAGGCACACAGAAATGGGCTAAGCGAATTTGGGGAATTGGCGAACATGTGTAGGGACCATTATTCAAGTTTTCCAACTTCAGTTTTTCTGATAAATTCTTTTCACTTGACAGCCAATTATCACAACGTATACAGATCATAATTTCTAGTTGTGGTTCAATCTGAAATTAGAATTGCGTTACTTTATTGACCAGTTGACTAGATTTACGAAGTTCTAAAAAGTATCGTACGAAAAAAACTTATCTGAATCATTTCTAAATCTGAACGACCCCGTACACTTTTGTCTGTATAATCCAGCAGCTTTTAAAATACTTTTTCACTTGTATCAATTTCCTAGATTTAGTAGTAGTTCTTAGGCCAATTTTGTTGTCCAAGAGCCCTAAAAAGAAGTGGAACTGGTTTTGTCCAGCTTATCCAGCAAAGGTGCTTAGGCCTAAATTTATATTGAGGCCTCTCTTTCTAGGAGATGTCCCTATAACCGCTGGAGCACTTAACGCGTTTTGAGGTAGACAAATAAATTTGAAGTTTAGCTAGTCCTAGTCAGAAGTGAGTCACCCGCCAAGTTCAGTTGCTATTCTGTGGCGGTGGTGTGAGGTAGATGCTTTCGTTGCTCCCAAGTTCCATTCACCTGCGCACGAACAACCTCGCTTTAGCTGCCTTTTTTGTGCGAAGAAAGGTGATTGCCTACCTGCTAAGTCCACTCATCGAGCTGACAGTGTGCAATATGAAAGTGTTTGTGAACTCAAATTTTATAATCTATGTAAATTTGTAGGAATATTTAATCGATTTAATTCACCAGTCACCTATACCATCGCATATCTTGTGACATGAAGTTTCAAAGTCAATTCAAAGCTTTATTCGTAGTTACGCAATTTTTAGACAAAATATTGCACGGTAACAATGTACGTGTGTGAATAATTTATAAAATAACAATATTCATGATTTCAGGATAGCGAAGATACCTATTATTTTCTTGAGGCCTATGGTATATTGTCAGCGTACAATTTTATTTCATTTTCCTGGTAGCCTATAAACAATAGGTATAACGGGTTACTTCGTGCCTCTTATATCTGTGATCTGTAGTGCACGGGTTTGAAGCTTGGACTAATTTTTTTCATTTTTTGCCAAGGCCAAATTTTTAGAGATTTTATATTCACTGCCTAAATTGAAATAATAAAATTCTTAGAACAGTGTAATCCTAGCCTCTAGGTGCTTGAAATCTGCAAGCGACAGCTAACGAAAGCCAAGTGGGACACGGCAAAAGAATTAGGTGAGTGAGTTTATTTCATATGCTCCATTTCCCACACGTAGAATTACATTGGTTGGGCTAGAATATAATGAACCTAGATATTATCTATAATATCTCTTACGTTTATGGCGAATTGTTTGAATTTTAGTCTTAGGTCGCTGTACGATTTTGGAGGTTTATGCTATTTTGTAATAGACGTTGCAGCCTTGCTAATGTTATTAGCTAACTAGTGGTGATTGCTCGTTGACTTGCATATGTAAATTGTGGCTTTACTGCGCTTACTAGTGAAACTGATCCGCGGCCTACACTTCTAATTGGGGTCATTCATTCTCTACCGTCATCTGCCTTGTCATTTCAAGACTTACATATTCTAAATAATTTCTAAAATTGAAATGAAATTAGTTATTAGTAACGAGTGAAGCCTAGACGCTTCACAAGTTCTATCCTCGTCTACACACCAGGCGGTCGTCGCACGTCCATATGTCCGTGACGTGACGAGCGAGCTCGGTGAGCCGTTACGTACGAGGAGCACGTGACCTTCCTTCCCCCTGTCGAGGTCCGAGACCCCGCGATAATTCCTAACTCCTCATTTTATTGCAATTTATTTATCAATTTAGTTATCATCTATTGCGAACATTTGAACATAAATTCATTGCGTTTGTCTGTTGACTCGTCTGGAGTTCCTTGAATGATACCGACAATTTGCTGCCTAATAATTATGAGGTATTTAAACTCAGAGTTTGTATGATGGTTGTATGCCATTCCATCAATAAATTTCAATATTGTATTGGAAGTGCAATAGAATGGAAGTGTAATGAATAGATCTATTAAAATGAACAACCATGTTTGCTGAGGTTACAGTAATGCAAGGTCGTTTTCAAGTCGCAGTTTTGCAAGGTCGTTTTCATGTCGCAGTTTGAAACCGTTAAAACCTTTTTTTTCTTTTGCAAAACCTTTTTCAAAATGGATTTTTGCAAACGCCGTTCGTAGTAAAGTGAGAGGAGCGAGCGTAGCATCTAGGGTCGTGTATGAATCTTGAGTCAACGGCATGTAACTCAAGCACGCATGACTACAACATTTAGTTGAGCATTTCTAATTTAATAGCCAAGCTTCATTAAATCGAAAGGGGGTCATCACTCATTGCCTGTGGAGCAGCCGTCAGCGTATCAAGGGCGGCCAGCTATCGAGGCCTTGAATGCTTCTGATAATTAACGCGATGTTTTTTAGAGATTCTGGAAGTTGCTTTTTGCAAGGCATCAACATTTCCCTCGGTGGCGGGCACCCACTCTCCCTTTCATTGAACTGGTGCGTGGCATGGCTGGGCGCTGCGGGCATCTCCTCATCGCTGATGTTATAGGCCAAGTCCTGTCCGCATGCTCGCTCGGTCGTAGAGTTCAAGACTTGTTCTCGAAGCCGGAGAAGCAGATTGGTCGTACGCGTTTCGAGCTCTAAACTCCTGGTGTGATGACTGCAACCAGTCCTCTATGATGAAAATTTGCGAGGCGGATATATATAGGATATACGGAGGTAGGTATTTATAGAAGTAACTTGCTAAGTAGCAAATGGACTCGCATAGAAGAGTGGATTCGCGCATCGGAAATAAATCCGAAAATAATACAGAAGTTGAGCGGATTATCGCTGCAGTCAAATCTTTTTGTCTTCAGTAACTTGGCGGTGAGTTATTTGTTGTATGAATGTTGTTCTTATTTTTCTCGAGAGGGTCATCTTGAATGACAATTTAAACGAAAGGATAGTTTGAACTGGTCGATGATTATCTTTGAAACGAAACGAATGACAGATTGATTTTAGACTGGACGCTTGATTTTAGCAGAATTGAAATCAAGGAATTTGGATAACGAACCGGTTTTAAAACAAATTTTTTTCGACCAGGTGAAATTATAGGTAGTCGCCTTTAAACAAAATCATTTTATATTCGCGTAATTAGAGTTCTACATCCAGAATTTAAACGTTGATGACATTCAGCAATATGACTTCTTTCACAACTGATCATAACTCGACGTCCCAAGTCCGTAAAACCCCGGAAATCTCGTATAAACTTTAGTCAGCGTCAGCCGCGTTCTTAACCTGGTTCAGCTGCTAGCGCTCCTGCTATTTTGTCGAGGTTTTTGCCCTGTGCCAGAACCTGATCTGGTGCAACTGACCCCTGTTCTAGGTGAAGCCATTTGCCGGAAGTCATGGGCTCGCTGTGCTGAAAAAAAGTGCGCTGGATCATGATATCTGTTAGCTAAATTCTCTGCTCGGATTTTGGGCTAATAATTCCTTATGGATCAATTCTAGCTCCACTTATTTCATGCTTTTGCTCATATAAGCTAATGCTGGCGAATGCCTAAGTCGTAACATGAAAGTGGACAATTTTTTATTAATGTCGGTAGTCAACTGGGTGTTCATTTCCCATTTGAATTGAAATTACGTACATTATTCGCGTGGGATAACCATCCTCTTTTTCCAGAAAGCCCGATGCATACAATATTCTTTCTTGTTTCTGGAAGCTGTCAGAAATTACTAGAAACTTGTACATTGCTTTGAAATCTTGTCTTTGTCGCGAGTCAAACGGATATGTGGCGTGTTGTTGAATTTTTTGCTGAAGTTTAGGAAATCTTGCTCATTATTTACTAACGTCTGCTGCGTACAAGGCTGGTCGTCTCATTCCTAGAACTTGATATTCTTCTCGCCGAACGTCTTCAGCAAGAGGATGTAACTATATACATTGCTTTTTGGATTGCCATTGTAAATTTCATCTTTAACAATATTACACGGCTTTTGGCTGATATGTGCGTTATTCGAGTTCAAGCTTGGCTATCATGCATTATTAACAGATACAATTTTTTCTTGAATGGAAATATTTTTCCCTTGTAGGATCATGAAATTGATGGAATGCATCCAAGCAGTAATAAGGTAACTTTAATTTGCTTTCATTCTTCGTGATTTACATTCGCATTGCTAATGTTTATTTGAACTCTAATTTCTCGCCTTCTATGGGACTGATGGCCTTACCGAAGTTAAATAAGCTCGACGCGTCCAAGTCACGAGCAAAAAATAAATATATTGACAAGAGTTATACACCTAGGCCCCGGAATAGCAAGACGAACCCGGCCAGTTCCGCAAAAAGTCAAACGAAAGGGAAAGGTCCAGTGTAGTTTTTGCGAACGCGATTGGCGCACAAGAAGTTAGGAGGAAAAAAGTCCCCTTGCATCGCCTGCCTGAGTCGCGTGGCAATCTTGGTACATAGTACACTAAAACTTGCACAAGAGGCCTACTAAAAACTTTACATGCACTTGACGTTCCTCTCCGCAGGCTTTCATGAAAGTGAAGAGAAGGCACCCCTACTCGATAATGTCTTAACTTGAGGGAAGTAATAACAGCGTAGAAAATTTGAAGGATTTGCCGAAATATTCCACCCTTACATTTCATTGCGTTAGCAAATATTATTCCTCGAAGTAACAATTCTGCCGAAACGAAACGGCCGAAGCACTTTTAGGATTAAGATAACATTCAAGGGATAATATGGTTTAGGGTTAATGTCAGTTTTGCTTCCCATTGTTAGCACCACCGAAAACGTCGCATGTCGTCTGCTAAGCCTACTAGTCGATGAAAGCGTCGAGCGGCTGTTAGGAGAACCAGATTTGCGTCACGTTGAAGGTCTTGACACATACTTACAGGAGAGAGAAGCTTTGTTGTCCTTGAGTGTGTAAGGAGGGATATATGTGCTCTGGAGGTCGGGTGAATCATGCGTCAAAGAAGAAATTTCCTGGCCGTTTGATATCCACGGGAGAAAATAACCTCGTATCAGATTATTTGAGATTTTTTCTTATTCATAACGAGTAATTATTGTCAACTTGTGGTATTTATTATGAATCTAAATATTGTGCATTAGAATTTTCACTGAACGAATGTTATATATAATCAATGGCGAGTTGAAGATCTAATTTCAAGCAAGGAATCGAGATAAAAGAGATTGGTGTAATACAGACCGGTAGTACAGAGTGAAATAAAAAAAAAAGCTCATCAGTTGGTATTTTGTTGGTGCTTTGGTCGTTGATGATGCTAATAAATGGAATGCATGACCGATAATATTGATGTGGACACTGAATTAAATGTGGCTTGTGAGCATTAGGAGTCTTTTCGAAGCACTAGAACTGCTGTGCCTCAATGCATGATTACCTTTCTATTATTATTGAATCTATATACCTCGTCAGATACCTCATTGTTTTTGGCTGGCTCATGCCGATAACATGCTAAGGGATTATTTATATCCTCGTTTAATTCGGGGTATCATTTTCGCTTGCACGGTAATGCACAAAGTTTGAAATACTTCGGCTATGTACTTGGATGATTTAACGACTGTTTGATTCTTGATCTGACTGCTTTGCCCCCTCATTCCTTCGTATGTACTTATGAACTATGCCTACAAAATTAGGTTAGGTTGTATATGAATACGCTTGACCAAAGACATAGATTCGTCCTGTTCACAGATTTGTCCTCGTGTACAGCAGGTTCTGTAATTTGACCCCGTTATGGAATGTTGTCAGCCTTCAAATGAGGCTTCCTACGACACTCCTATTGACGATACCTGTAATTAGGTCTTCAGATGCCGACCTCTTTCAACGCCTTGCTCCTCGCGTCGAGATAGATATTGTCCCTAAAGGACTACTCCGTTGTTCCTGTTGTACAGAACAATAAATTAATCTCATTTATTCTTTGGGGCCGTAAGCTCTGAAGGGGCACTTACGTCATTTGTTAGCTTAAAAAGTAAGTCAATCCAGGATTTGGAAGTGAAGAAGACTCCAAGTTAACTCGCCATATCATTATTGAAACCTTATCTTCATATCTTCAACGTGCATATGGTGTATATACCCGGAGTTTTCTGTGCTTTGAAATTCTTGGTTGAATAGAGGCGTATTGAAAGGCTTTCTTTAATTCATTTAGACTTGAGTTTTAAAATCGGTTAATGACATGTGCCTACTTATAATGGAAATATATTTCCATTTCGTCTTGGCGCTAACAGTTGCTGCAGCAATTTTGTTCGCGATGCAGGGTAAGTTTTATCCAGCGTCGATGCGTAGTTGAAATCTTACTGTAATGAACTTGCATGGTTTGAGCGTTCTCAAAGAAATTTTTCAGCTCTCTGCTCTGGACGCTAATAATTTGTTGCGCATTGATTTCCCGATTCTATTTCTTCCGAGTTTGACCTCCACGACATTGATTATGGCTTCTATTTATATTCACATTTAAAACTTTATATTTTTAAAGGTCTCTAATCAGTCAACTGCGTGAACTTGAAACAAATTACATTAATCAATGATGGATAATTAATCACTCAGTTTCTCAGAGTAATTTGACCTGGAAAACTTGCCTCTCTAGAGGCCCTAGAGGCTAACAGCTTCCCTTCACGCGAGGCCTTTATTGCAATTCAGTTTTTTCGCAACCGCCGGCTTAGTTTCATCCTTTTTCGACTATCTTTTAGAATCTTGGAATAATCGCAGTGTGGAAATCGCTCAAAACGAAGTCATCCCGCTCTCATTTGCCGTCTTCTATTTGCAACTTTGCTTTCACTTCTCATTTTGAGCTCCTATTTTTCGATCAAAATTCGCTTTGATTTAAAGTAATTTCCCATCCACCTGCTGTTCAATAATCGCGCGTTCAATGAAGCGTGTCTCACATGTTGAAAAATAGGTTTAATTACTGCATCTCTTACTCATGCTCTCGAATTTGTTGAAAAATAGGTGTAATTACTGCATCTCTTATTCGTGTTCTTGAATTGATGACGGACTTTCAAGGACAACTGTTAAGATACCAGCAGCGCTCATGCGAATTATATTCAGTTGGGTGCAACTTTTTGCTAATAGGAAGTGGTGATAAAAAGTGCCACTTCCTAAATGACCTTTAAACCGATTATTTCATGGAAATATTTATTAAGACGCATAGCAAAGGATTCCATGAATGTTTAGATTTTTTCTGTCAATCTTCAAATAGGCTTTTGCTGACGAAATGGATACTTTCTCAACGTAATCTTATCTTGAAATCCACCAGAAAGCCAACGATTTCTCTGAAGAGGCATTGGTATTTATAACTTGATGAAAAACTTTTTTTAGCTATCTCATTTGTATTCAAACTAGTGAGAATTATTGTAGAATTCATGATTGTTGCTACTGGTTATGCCACAACATTGATCCTGAATTCTGGATGTGGTTTGAAACATCCGTTCATGAGAGCAGGACTTCATTGGCCTAATTTCCTAAATTCATTCACATAAATGTTGATTGGAAATTTCCTGTTGCGAAATCAATCCATTTGGCCCTAATGAAATAATTATACTGAACGGCTCTGAAGTGTAACAGCTGTGGGGTACATCTTGGATAGCTTAAGGAGTCGGGGTTTGTCAACATGTGTTGCAGAGGAGGCCTTAGCCTTCACAGTTGCTGCGTTCGAGGCGGTGAAAGTGCACAACTGCTGGCACACATTGCGGTGACACAAACTGCCGGTTGCGTCGGTTGCGGCATGCGTAGTTTTGCTGGTTGGTGGGCAGTTGCAGTTAGCAGCCAGCCTTCCTTCCTTCCTTTTGTTGTCGCTCAGGCAAGCCTGTTGATTCATTGGCCAGCGTTACCACGGCTCAAGCCTGGCATATGTTGTTCGAGTATCAACGCGAGTTTTAACGTCATTAGTGGAGTTTCAACAATAATTAGTGTTCCCTATACACGAGTGCAGCAAGTGGTCTTGATATTTTTACTTATGAGAATGCTGAAATACGATAGGTTTCTTGTGAAAGGGCTGAGAAAAACGATTAACTTCCATTTCTTATGCTTGATGTTCCGTGCTAGAAGTTGATACTTGCCTATGTAACGTGTCGTCTAGTTTCGACCAGTGTTTTAGCAGTCTTGTTCTAGCTGGATCAATATTATTATTCTAGGTGGAGAGTCTGACGCCTTCAAGTTCAGCGTTAGTTTCATGTGGTTGACCACCGCTCTCGCCATCAAATGTTCATGTGCTTGTCCAGCTTTGTCGTCCATGTCACTCGAGATGTATAATTTAGCATAAGTTTCACTTGATTTTAGTTGACACTGTCAAATGACATTCTGAATATACGTTCATATTGTCCTTGATCACGTGTATGGAGAAGACTTACATTCGTCTGCAAAATATGGGAGTCGTCTTGTACTCTTTGAGCATGTATAGGACGTCTTTTATTCGACATCGTCGTGCTAGAGCAGTGGTTCCCAAACTTTTCCAGGCTGGCGCCCCCTTTGGCTCCCTAGTGAACTCCTTGCGCCCCCACAGACACATATAAAAACATACGCCTCTTTCTTGAAATTAGTACGCTGCAATTTTAATAGATAAATGTTAAACACAAATGTGTATTTCACAAATAGAACCCCATTTAGTGAACAAATATGTTTTTTAAAAATAGGTTGTTTAACTGTTTCAGCGCTAGAAACCTATAGGACGTCTGGGGGCAAATTCACGGCCGGACTCGTGGCCGGCCTCGCGACCAATCTCCAAATTCAATTATCAAGTAAAATCTCCCAAACTAATGAACGCAGCTCAAGGAAACTTGGAACAAATATTCATCAGAACCTAACGTTGATTTTTAGCTCGTAAAAATTTTTAAATGTCACCTTCATTCGTGAGTTATATTGCGATATAGGCCGAAATTCGCAGTGATCAAAGAATTTCTTCCAAACTACTGAACAGATTTGAACGAAATTTTGAATATTCATTCCTAACTACCAAGCGTTGATTTTTTGGCGTTTAAAAATTTTCAATTTTACCTTCGTTTGCGAGTTTTTTTTTTTTTTTTCATTTCACAGTCGTTCTTGATTTCACACTTCCTTATATTCGGCCCGTATCGCCGGATAATTTGTCGCTTAAATTCGTGGCGATCAAGAAATTTCTTCTAAACTACTGAACAGATTTCAACGAAACTTTGTATATACTGTAAATACCTAACCTCTCAACGCTGATGTTTAGCTCGTGACAGTTCTATTTTGCTTTCGTTGGCGAGTTAAACAGATATAGCAGGAACGACCGGCTTTTCTACCGGCCGGTTGGCGGTTTAATCAAGAGCCGTTTACGTATATCCGTATAGGTATAGCCGCATAACACGCAAACTAAGGCAAAACGGAAAAAATTGTAGCGAGCTAAACATCACCGTTGCTGAGGTTAGGTATTTAAATACTAAGTTTCGTTCAAATCCATTCAGTAGTTTTCGAAAGAATTTCTTGATTACTGCGAATTTAAGAACGTATTGTTGTTTAAATCACGAATGAAGGTGAATTGGAAAAAAACTCTCGAACAAAGGCACAATCGAATAAATTTTCATGAGCTAAACATTAACGTTCGGGAGTTAGGACTGTAAATTCAAAATTTCGTTCGAATCTGATCAATAGTTTGGAAAAAATTTCTTGATTACCCGGTACTGTGAATTTCGGCCCGTATTGCCATATAACTATGGCAAAAACAAATGAAGGCAAAATTAAAAAAAAATTCACGAGCTTAACATTACCGTTACTGAGTCGTGAGCCACTCGTCACCACATCCTAAGTCCTAATGAATACGTGACCAAGTTTCATCGAGTAAAGTTCATTAGTTTGAGAGATATTACTTGAACATTGAATTGGATTTGGCCGTGAGATCGGCCGCGAGTCCGGCCGTTAATTTGTCCAAGACGTAAACCCAGGAGAGGTTAAAAAAACAGATCTGGGTGAAAAAACCATCGCTGGGAGTCGCGAGGGGCTGTACGTGTTGTGTACAAATCGTCAAACAAACGTTCGAACTTCTGATTTCGACTTCGGACTACCGCCCCCTATCGCCCCCCAAACGCCCTCTTCTTCCTTACCGCCCCCCAAAATCTTTCCACCGCCCCTAGGGGGGCGATATCGCCCACTTTGGGAACCACTGTGCTAGAGGATGTAGTGCATGGGTTCATTAATCTGTTATCTCCTTTTCCTGACAGAGAAAACTCGTTCGTCAATCCGCTTTATAAAAATATCGGTATTGATTATTTTTTTTTCGTGATCTCTGCTCTGGGTTTCCTGACAGTTTTTCTCAATATCCGACCGCCGGCGAGTTACGTGGACTTCATTGAACATATGGTGTAATTTGCTGCATTAAACGGCAGCATCGCTTCGAGGTCTCTTTGCGAGTTATTTAGCTGCTTAAGTTCATTTTATGCAAAATGACGCAATTACTGTAGTTCAAATCACGCCGACTGTTCGTTCTGACTTTCCAATTGTATTTTTATTTAAGGAAACGTTTCTTGGATTGAATCATTTGATGCAACTTAATATGCTTTTAAAAGTTGAAGCTTACCCTCGCGTTTTTTGCACAAGGCCCCATGAATTATTTTGTTCTAGTGCATAACTGAGAAGGGATTTACAAGGCTGAGAAAGTTTTGTACGTGTTCACTTCTTTTCGTTGCTTTTGTAAATTTTATTTCTATGATAAAATATGGTCGACACTGGCCAATCCCTATATTTGACCTGCGTTCTTTATCATTTTAATGTATATGTTCATGCTATTGCGCCTAACAAACGTAAATGAAATTTTTATTATTACCAATCTACAGGCATTCAATTTCATTTTGACGCTATGTTATAAGATACGGCTAGCTATGAATAGGCACCATCTGCCTCGTATACAAGATCACTTCTTGCTAGTCCGCAAAAAACGTGCGGCTACTTCTTGCGTGTCAGCGGCAGCATGACACGCACGAATGAGGTCATGCTTGTATTATCGCCGCCTCTCACCTCAAACATATTGAATATTTTTTTGCTCTTCTTACTAATTACGCTTTCTCTTTGATCCCGCGCTACCCGAACGTGGAAGCAGCTCCTTGGAGTGTATGTGCAATTGTGCATCTTTTCTTTTACCTTGAATTGGGCATTATTACTCTGAAGTTTATTCTTATATGCCTATTAAAACATTGGTTCGTGACCCACATACTGAAGTGTATATTCTTAACTCGTTTTCTGGTTGATGCGCAAGTTTTTGGAGGCCAGATGTTGAAATTCTTCGAAATAAGTTGATGTTACGGTCTTCTGTTGTCCTAATTTTCTTTTACGAGAATATAAAATAAAGTTTTAAATCTCAACCTGTGGCTTCTGCGCATTAGGCTGCTTGGCATTCTTCATTCGTCCTAAGAGCCAGCCAGGTAGAGGGATCGGTCTCAGGCAGGTGTCTCCAGAAAAGCCTTCTTAGTAACATAAGACTTGGATTTTAGGCCTAAACTGGCAAGTCTTACCCGTTATTAGTTACGTGGAGAGGAAATGGGTTTTGTCCGCAGGAATGTAATGGTTAGGGCTAACTATTACAAATATATTGTGGGCACAGAAGAGCTATGGCGCCACTTTTTTAAAAGGCATGCAGCATGAATTTTTATAAAGGCTTAAATTTTGAGATTAAGTCAAATTAGTAGAATATTATGATGTAACTTTACCGTGTTGAACGCGTTCTTTAAACAAACGTTTTAAGATTAACCAATGTATTCAAGCTTCGAATATAGTTTTGTACGATCATTGCTGCCGAGCCACTTCTAACGCACTTTTAATTTTGATTGCAGATACTGATAGAAATCACGATTTTTCCGTAGGTCTCCTTAATTTCTTGAGAATTCATTTAGTCTATTGTGGTCCATATTTAAAGTTTGGTTTAGTTTCTTGAGACAAATTTTCTCAAGTTTTTATGAATCCTTTACATCCACGCTTATACAATACGTTAATAAGACTAGATAATCACCACTGTAACTCAAACAACGCATTCACTGAAAGTACAATTTAAAATAGAGATGCGCGTAGAATTATGCAATTGATCCGATGCCGTCGATAATGAAGTAATGAGAACCAGATTAACGTCCATGATTAGTGAAGACTGCTTTCCTTTGAAGACTGCCCAGCTACAAAAAAATTGCTATTTACAGAACACTTCAAAAGATCTTCTAGGAGCTTTGAAAATGAACGCGGATAAATTTAAATATGACGCCAAAGATTCTTCCAACAAGTCACACTGTTTGAACTGGAAAAAATTTATAAAAGCGTGAAGTTTCCTCGTGCGTTTGTAAAAATGTTTAAATTTCTTTCCCTTCCAACAAATAATTGTACAATAATTAGGCATTAATTAACATAAATTAACTGGTAACTATTGACAGCGATGGACTGTCAAGGATTGCAAAGCCTCGACGCTTCATCTTGCATTCTTGTATAGTTCCCCGGGAGGTCCCCTATCCTCTAGCGTTTCCGTGATCTGTCACTTTAGCAAAAGATTCAATAGTTTTAAACTAGAACTAACATTCTATTAGCCCTTGATATAAGATACCTCCCTGCTTGGAAACACCATGGTCGACGTCAAGCCTGTACTGAATGCCTGATGAATCCACAAGAAGTCACAACACAACATAGTGAGGTCGGCGCTGAAGTGTATAGGCCTGGTGTGGCCCGTCGCCGATTCTTTTAGTTTTCGTGCCTTGTTCACAGAAGATCTAATATCGTGTCATTCTAAAATCGTGATGCTGCTGGCTTGCGTGTTTCTGCAACCCTGGCGTTATCATTTCACAGCTTTGTATTCACTCGTGTCACGTTTGGTCTTTATCAAGGAGTTGCTCCATTTGCTTTGAACAATGTAGTTGGGCGATCATGAGTTGAACTCCATGGTGTATTCCGCGAATTCCTTATAGCGGGTTATCAATTACATTATTTAATTTTCACTGGCGTACATATGCTAGCGTTTACGTTCATCTTGTGTTCCTATTGCCTTGTGGCTGCATTGTTAGAGGTGGAGTTAGTTCCGTGGTAGAACTTTTATCCTGTTAACTATATTTCTAATATGACACTTGATATATTGAACCACTTGTTCAAATGCGCCATGAGGAAAATTGAAATTCGCCCATGAGTATTGAGGCTAGCCAACTTATTAGATAATCAGGCCAATGTTGAGGAGTTGATTGAATCCTCTCCTTTGCTCAATGCTGGACTAGCATAATAATGCCAAGATCATTTTACATGGAGAAAGTAACGTAATAAATTCAGAGTTCGTTTATTCGTTATTTGCGGTACCTCTTCCTTGAGATTAGGACTGTTTTTTTAAGTTATCCCGTCGTAAACCCATAATGGTAAAGTTCCAATTAAAAACTTCATTTTGTTTCCTCCCGCTCTCATAAGTACGGTCACTTCTTCACTAACATTTATTCGTTTTGCCTCGGTATAAGGTTTGGCTTGTGGTCAAGGTCCCATCAATTAGCTGTTGGTCCGCGGTGAGGCTCCATTAAAAATATTTTCAAAAGGCCTACGAAACGAAGGCGATTTTAGGTTGCTGCTGAGGAAAATGGCGACTTAGAAGATGGCCTTTAGAGGATGGGTTTGTAAAGTTATCATATCTAGGAAACGGGTAAATAGACCCGTTAACCTGCCGAAGAATTGTATGAAATTTTCTGGGTTCGCGGAACAGTGTGCTAGTTGTTACATTTTTTCAAAAATAGGGGTTCAGGAATCGTCCAGCTATGTCTCAATGTGTAATTTAATATTCACTTTTTAGTTTGTTTGAAAAAATATTAAAGCTAACCTCAACAATGCAGAATATACTCTTGTGGAATGGTCATTTTTGACGGTTCAATGTTTCTTCAAATTTTCACCAACTTTATCACATCACTTCAACTAAGATAGATCTTACTAAAAGATATTTCTCGTAAAATTGTTCCTGTAATAACTAATTAGTTTCTCGTTTGAGTTGCCAACTTTTTCAGCGACTGACCAGTAAACGGCGGCTTCATCACCAAGTTTTCTTAGAGCAGCGCCAGTCATTGCCGCGCATCGCTCGCAGCTATTGATCGTCCTTAGGATTTGATCACGAATTGAGTTTCTTTTCAAAAGAAAAAAAAAACAAGATTTAGCTTGGCTGGTGGTTAAACAGGCTTACAGTTATTAGATGTTCACTTGTCTTGACTTTCGTTTAGCCGTATTATCGTTCAATGACTGGACATTTTCTGAAGACTTGACCTCGGCTCGGCTCTATTTGCCGAGATGCTAATGGTCCATCCTTTTGAGACAGACTAAGATTGACCTTTGTTTTTTGTTATTCGAACGTCTGTTTTCACCGTGGCTCTGAAGAAATCCTCGCCCAATCGTACACACTTTTCTCTTTCATTATCGTTTGCTCATTTAGCTTTAGACTGGCGACTCGACTATTCATGCTTTTATATTGAATAAATATATTTAATGCTAATTATAGATATTCACCGAAACGATGAACCATTTGCTTTGTTCTCGAATTATAGCCCGGTATTTTACAAACGTTGTTCGTTAGTCGTGCTCACCTTGTGTACGAACGAGTGCGTACGAACGTATGCATGCTGACGCAAGTATGTTCAACATAGATGTTGCGTTTTGTACGCATAACGATGTGTGCGTTAAAGCGCGGCAGGCTCTCTAGTTTTTTTATGTGCATGTACCGAGGTCACTTACTCCAGTTCTATAAGGCTTGTCTTTGATTAATTTTAGTTCATGGGCGGGCTTTATACATTCGAAGACTTTCAGGTGGTAACGTGGTCATGACATTTGCTTTCGGATATTGAGAATTGGTCGATATAATAATGTCAAACAACGATATTTCTAGAGAAAATGTGACATTTACTAGAATGTCACGCATTGAATAGAAAGCCATTCCCACGGAATTTTTGAAATTTTATTTACAAAAACGTTGCCTAAGGAAATTTTTCTTCGATGCCATCAAAGCTACTGGGCATCATATATTGCAGATTTGTTGAAGTGCTTTGTTAGCACTTAGCAGCCATGCATTATTTATATAGAGGTAGTCTCGGCAGCAAAGTTATTCATGAATTGGCATAAGTGTTCTATAACAGGTACCTAGTGAACTTTTATATATATTGACACCATTCAATTCGCGTCATTGCTCGTAATTTTTTAAATTTTTTATTTTTATTTTCTCTGTTAGAGAGCTCAACAATGTTAGGTAACACATAACCAGTTAACTAGAATACGCAAGATTTTCTATTTCCTGCGTACTCTGTAGAAGAAGGTCTAAAAAAACCAAAGATTTGTAATAGTTAGGAAACAAAGTTGCCGTCTGAAAAGTGATCCCGGAGGCAGAGCATTCATTTTCCCAGTCACATTCATTGTAAGAGTACAAAACTAAAACCTGCAACTAAGCCGGGTGAAAAGGTCATATATACCACAGTTTGCCCTGTACATGTGCACATGATATCTAGCGTCACTCCTGTAGGGAAGCGTGTGAGGATTTAGAATTTAGATGCACTCGAATGACCGGGTGCATTGAAGGTTTGTTGCAGTATAGGCATCTCCCCGCGGGCTGCGAGCGGTAGAAACTAAGCATTTTATTGGATACCGTGAATAATTATCAGAATGGTAATATTGTGGAAATTATTTCCAATTGGATTCTTTAGATGGGAAATAATTGGGAATACTGTGTTTAATAAAACTTCGACGAGTGCTGTAATTGGAATTAATAACCACGCTGTACTACAGGATCATTTTCATGAGAAAATACTGCCGCCTAACCTCGCGGACATACTCATTTCAACAACCATATTCTGTAACTCGTCTCGCATAGTTGTGCATGTACTTGTACATACGTATGGCTTGACCAATTAATGGCTCACATTTGTTCCATACTAGGTCACGCGATATAATTAATTACCGATACACGTGCGCATTCGTACGGTGGAAGCTCTAAATCAGCGTAAGATTTTAAACGCCATGGATAAAATTTGACCGAACCTTATTTGCTGTTGCCTCTTGCATCCTCCATTGACAGCAGCGCTTTTTGATCTCGCAGATGCTTCGCCTCTCAATGCGTTCTCCAGTAACCGAAGTTTCTTTCGCAGTTGCAAAATTCGGCAGCAGGTGGTTCAGTCCATCTCGGTCCGCGAGAAACTTTCGCTCTTTTGCTCTGACTCAATTCTTGGCTGTTTAGGCCATGTGCAGAAAGTGACTAAGCAGACAATTCTCTGTTATGGTGATGTAGTCCACGGCTCCACGCAGCCGATCTTTTGTTTGAACCGTCGTCTCTGTTTTCCAGTGTCTTTGATGTTCCTATGTAATGAAATAAACAAATCGGCGGTCAATTTTACTATCGTAGACATGATAATCAGAAAAGTATGCAATGGATTTTATAATTAGAGAACACTCAGCTTCGCTTACAGCTACATTAACTTTGGCGAGTGTGGAAACTTTAAATTTAGATGAAGTGGGCCCAATGTATTTACTGATCCAGGAAAAATCATTATCAATTTTAGAGGGCTCTAGAGCAGCATTGCCCTTTGAACTGTACTAAGGAACGCTTGCTGGCTGTTGCAGGTGACATCGTTGTGCCACGGTAGGTGAAAGTGTTGGAAGCATTGGCGCTGCTGTATCTGCGCTATGTTACGGAAGCTCCACATACCGCAAGTCTCAACTTCGCAAGTACTTACTGTTTCCACTGTAACGGAGTGCCAGATTTGATACAGTGGAAGTGCATGTGCGCTTAGTTCATATTCATGAATCCCACGATCTGATATAGCAACTTGACATGTCCAATGGTTGTGAATAATTGTCTTTGAATTTTATTCACGCGACCCTGGAGTTGCGATTATTACGATTTAAACTTTCGACTGTCGGGTTTTGGAAAATATTTTTTTAATTAAGTTTTGAAAGATGAATGGACGTCAAGTTGTCCAAACATGGGACTGCTTCAACTATTCGCACTAGTTGGCCTGATCGTCAGAAAACACAAGGTTAAGTCTGCGCCAGTCCGTGGTGGTAGGAAGTAATTAACGATAACTTGTCGAGCAATCATCACAACTTCTGTTACCTGTGCATTGTTACTGACCAGTTTGATACAATCGCTATATCTAATTAATCCTGTCTATGGTGATAATGAATGAAATTTCAAAATATACGAGCTACAATACAGGATGAAAATTGACAAAGAAGAAGTGTTCTCGATAGTTTATGAGCATTTGCTGGTTTACATAAACGGTAAAGTTAGACGTTTTTCGATTATACTGATGGTTCTGATACCTTTGTGTGCATACGTTATCATACGTCGGGGAGTATTGATGGTGCATAATGCAGAAAAGCTCAGTGTGCACAATGTATTGCACATTATCACGCACACTACAATAGACGTACGGCGAAACGGCGCGCTTCCGGAACCTGCAAGGTCGCCTTCGTCGTCTGCAGGTCGCCAGTTTTCCGACTCGATTCTTTGCAGTATCATGACTTGGGTGAGTTACGTAACTTCAACGTTCTCACGAGCCTCGTCATTGGCCTCAGCAGCCAAGAATCCTGAACCGGTCAGTTAGACGTGACAAGATTGGTCTGGGACCGAATGGTATCTCAACTGGAGGTAATAGACTACATGTACTTATTCGTGATTCAACATTTTTACTTTGTCTTCAACAGTGGCTAAAAATAAAGTGACTTTTTTCTGGATATTGGGATCGAATTTTCATAAAACTTGGTCAAGTTAATTTTACTGGTGGAGTTCCAATACTGCCAATGTCAACCTAATCCAGAGTTTGCATTCTTAACCCGCGTTGCTCATTGTTATTTCGATGTTTGCGGTTGTAGTTGTAGTTAGTTTGTTCAACCACAATTTAGTGTGTTGAACCGAATGTTCGCCCCCCACAACTAACTTCTGCATTTGGGTTTCTTTAACGCATAAAAGTTTTAAGGGAACAGTCAACCTCACGGAGCTTCATGGAACTACGCATTCTTAAATGGAAATACGATGTGCTACGTTGCAGGCGTAACAATTCTCATGCGGCTGTCGTGTCCCGATTGTGTAATCATGAGATCCTGGACTGTTCTATAGCAAACTTTGTGGCCCGCCTCATCGAACTGGTAACAACAACTTGTGTTGCAAGGCAGCTTCACCTCGCATTGCTGCAGAGAGTTGAACCACGTCCACGTGAAGCAACGTTTTGCCCCCTTTCAAGAACTCGGAGCCGGTTTTGCTCGGCTAGCCAGCCATATTGACGCCAAACGTTCCTTTTGAATTCCCGTCCATGATCGATGGCGATGGACTAGTTTGTAAACGTTTATAAGAGTCCTTGTTAATATAGTGAGTGGCCGACTAAGAAATCCTTCTCATTTGAAGTTCGCAGAAACTTTTTGGCCGAATTGATGGTGGCCAGAGATGTAGGTAATCTCATGACAGCCAAAAACACGGTAAGAGGATTCTCTCTGCGTCTGCAGGGTGTTGCCACTCGGACAAGAACGCTGCTGATGGCATGAACTGATGATCATATCTCGTATGTATTTCTTTTTGAATGGCTCGGTTATTTCTGCAATCTATGAAGCAGTTTATGGGAATTTTTAGGTGTTAACTTTTTACAATCGATGAATTATCAAGGTTCAGAGGCCAACCGAAACAGTTTATTTGGACGATGAACTTTTGGCACAGTCTGAAATTTCACCCTCAAAGCACTACCGATTCCATATATTTACTATAAATTGATCGAGCCCGCAAGAAAATTGAATTTTTTATACGAATTCCTTATTTGTACTAAAACTAGATGCTCACATTTGTTTCAGATTGTGATTGAATTAAAGCTGATATTATAGGTATTATATTGAAAATTTTCCCCTAATTTTGGCTCGAGTGTACTGGCCACTATACTAGATGCCTTTCATGTCATACTAATGGCGGTTTCGTGGATTTAGATTCTTTCATTTGAAAAAGACAAGCATTATCTGTCAGTTTCCAACGGTGTTTATTTGTGTTGGATACGGCCGCACCGGAGCTTTGTGTGTAGGGCCAACAGCACAGTATAGTTAACGGCGTAGGTCACCCGGTACTTGCGGTCAACGATCTGTTGGACTGAAGCTGCGCCGTCCAGCAGATAGTTTTTTTCGTCTAGCCTTGTGATGACCATTTCTTAGTTATTGAAGATCGTCGTGAGTTAGTCAAGAAGACGCCTATAAATATCTTTAGATGAATCGTACACCCTATATTCCATGGAGCAATGTGATGGATAATTTCATGATATAGGAAGTTGTCTTTCATCTAAATTAGTCTACATCAGTTAACGCTAAAACCATTTAACATCATGCGTGGTGAAAATTAGTAAGGAATTTATACTTTGAGTGAATCGGTCCTAAATTAGCGGTATAAACATATTGACCTTGCATCGTATTTTTTTGCTAGAGTGACCCGTTTTTTATGGTCGTCATGTATCAGTGCATTTCCCATGCACTTTTTATGGTCGTCATCAGTGCCTTATTTTATGCTATTTTTCATTTGATCTTGCTCTGAATGCTGAACTTTTTGCTTTTGCAAAAAGTACAGGAGTATTCATGCATGATTTTATTACTAAATATTAATCGATCCCGTTCGGTGCTTCGGTTACACGAAAGCGTCGTTATATGGATGCTTACTTTGAAATTTGTCTCTTGTCCATCGCGTTTAGACACTTGATTGTTTGAAACTCAACTATTTTGAAATAGGTGCGTGGACATGTTGTAGAAGAGCCGTTAATTATTCACATTTCGATGGTATTAAGTTAAGGAAGAACTTTGCGCAATACTTTTTTTAGTTTCCGTAAATCTAATTGTTTGTAATGCTTACAGTTTGCTGAGAACACAAACTAGTAGTCAGCTGGTGCGCCGGCTGCCTAGCCGTATAGCGTTTCTAATATTTCAGCAATAAATAAAAAACCTGTTAGCTTTGCATCCTGATAATTGGAAACTACGACACTGGTCCGCATTATGGTCTTGGTCGTTTCGAAGAGATCCTGGATTACGGAATACAAAGAAATGCTTGACAAAAACTAAACAAATTGCTGCCTATATTTTCTCGGTACCTTCCTTGCAGAATACAAAGAAATGCTTGACATAAATTCGCATCTGCACTTAACAAAATGCTACTGATATTTTCTCGGTACCTTCCTCGCTTAAAATACCGTTTTCTGTGCGTGTTGCCATCAGACATTTCAAACGAAAAAATACGATTCTTGGTGAGAGGGACTGTTTCTTTTTGCAGCTTGCTTAGTAGTTTTTGTGCATTGAATTGACTAGAAACTCACCCGACGACCGTCAAGGCACGGGTCACTGCAGATTTTTGTACAGATGCAATCGTGACTTGGCAAGGTTGTTATATTCGCCTACACTCAAGCAATGAGGATGAATTGGTATCAAACTTCTTGAATGGGAAGTTCCTATAACTTTTGGTATCCGTTGGATTTCGCAGTGCGCTGGATATTGGTCTTATAATTTTTGGGAGTTCTTGTTTTATCGATGATTTGTTTTTTTATTCAGTGAATTAAAAAAATAACTTCAAAGCACTAGAAAAAATGATCATGACTGATACTTTTGAAAATAACCAACCAAGACTCGGTTTACTTGACTAGTCTTGTGGCTTGATTCTTGAGATTATCTTTGCATATTTTGATGGAAGCACTGAGTAGGTTACTATTGATCCTTATGACAATTCTCAACGCGTAATTTATGTTTATGAAGTCCGGAGTATTCTTCTAAAGTCTGCCCATCAATATTCAAGCCAGCCATCGCAGTGGCAAAGAAAGATTTGTGGCGAAGAAATTTCAAGTGGAGAAGAAATTTTAACCACGCCTCGACCAGTGACTCGCTTATGCAGCTGTACAGAATCCCTGATTCCATGAACATTTAAACTTAAGTGTCGAGAAGGTCGATCGATTTTGAAGGCCTATTCGACGCTTACGCTGAAACGTGATTGAAATTTGTTGATTTGGCATTCTATGTTTTGAGTGGTTTTTATGTACATGATCATATGATGGCTTGCTGTCGGATTAGATTATTAGCGACGTGATGGAGATCCTTGTATACTCATTGTAAGTGGCAGAGTGGAATCTATCAAAAATGTATTATTGTACGGTATTGCAGATTCTGTTAGACATCATAGCTGCTGTAGGAATGAATATATTTTTGAACCAAGTGTCATGATGGAGGCTGCCGCCGATCTCAACGCCCTGATTTCGAACCGAGGTTAACCGGTAACTTAATGCTTGTTGCCATATACCCGTAGTTAGCCACTTGGTTAACTTCGGTAATATTTGTCAACTTTGTTGCGGCGTGTTTCAAGGCTCAGTTTAGTGAGATTCACGTACGTTTATATAGTTGTGGCTCTTCAATCGTATTTTTTTAAGTTCTTCCCTACGTGGCCCACCATACATGCGAGAGGTCAGAAGTGCATCGCCTGAACCTGGTAGCGAAAGTGAAGTTATAAGTTGAACTTTTTACCCACGCTTGCACGTTTGAGGTGGATGCTGCACGTGATTCTTGCTGCATTCTCTACACACTTCGTTCCTTATTACATGTACAAGTTCCACTTCGTTTCAACTAGTTGACAAATAATTAATATTTTATCCAGAAATGTTCATTAAAGTTCACAGGAATTGCTGGATTCTTTTAAGACGGGTCCATGCTCTATATCTCGCATTTGATGCGAGACTGTATAATTTGATCATTAAACGCACGGGAGTATTAGAAGTGAAGTATTATTACTTTACCCTCTACTTGGAATTTTTTCCACTACAACTCTACCAAACATTTCTACAACTCAATGCCATAAGATTCTATAACTTTGTGACGAACATTTTATTACCTAACTCTGGAAAAACTCATAGAAACCCAAAACCCTCTCAGTCCCAAAAACCCCCTCGGAAACTCTTGTATATTTTCTGTACTAATTTGTAAATGCAAACATTGGAATCAAGAACAGTTGCAGCCATATTTTGTGTTGATGTTTCAAGTGTCAATTAATTATGAAACCTTTACATTGATCAGTGAACCTGTTTTTTTTTATTGACAGAATGCAACGCTTCCTTGTTGGGAAAATTTTCATGTTCATGATAGCATTTTTACATTTTTCAAATGAGCAAATTTTATTGACATCTTGGAATTATGCGACACCTTTCAAGGTAATAACAATAACTGGATATACACGAGCTGAGTCTGAAGCTGTACCAGTCTATACTGACACTACATACAAAAGTAGGTTGAATCGCGGCGTAGTAATTATTTCTGTTATTGAGAGGGAAAGTAAGAGGCGATTACCACGTGTCAAGGAGGCGCCAGGCGACCTTGCGTTCCGACGTGTTCAGTTGGGCTGGGGATGTCGCGCCCATTTTTGTTGAACAGGTTCTTGACGCGTCGAGCAAAGCACAAGACCTCGAAGGTTCTTTAGCGTAACTTTTTGTGTGCCAATTTGTTTCCGAACAGGCGTTTCTGTAATTGAAGCTAGTGACAAATCTTTTTGTGCTCTAAAGGTTATTAACGCATTGCAGTTCTTTTTTGTATAGAAGTTGTCGTTGTGGAGTTGAGTCTATGAGGTTGGTCATCAATGAAGTTTTAATTTCGTTCTACCTGCACTGACCATGGCGCATTGCTTTTTGGTTCACAAATTTTTAGTACGAGATACCCTGAAGCATTTTAGAACTATAGAGCACACTCTTGGCTATTTAATATTTTATAGATGTTATTGGGCGTTCACTTGTGCTTCCAACAGATCGTGCAGACGCTGAGCTTCAATCTAATTGTCAGTTACACTGTTGCCTGAGCTGGGTGTCTTGTAAATAAATTATAATAAATTCGAATTAATTATTGAATTGATTATTAATAAATTTGCGTAATTTTAACATGATGGGTTAACAAGAATTAGAAAATTTGAACCAATCCTGTGCATTCCACACCCTTGCTAACTTTTTTTCAATGACACGATTGCCGCTGCAATAGATATGCTATTAGTCCTTGAACTCGAAAATTCATCAGATCTAATTATGAAATGAAAACTATCATTGGTTATAACTTCGGCACACAGCTCGTTTTGGACTGGGGTGTAGTTTGCATGAATTTGTTAATTCAAAACATGAACTTATAAGATTAATTGATTCACTAAGCTTTCTTTCCACCGCTGAAACTTTGATTCCTGGGTTCACTAATAAAATTGCATTCATATTTCCATCCATCAGCTCGAATTCGGAGCGAAGACTTGTATGTTGATTCTCCAGAGAATTTTCATTGCTTGTACATAAGTTGAGACTAGGTAGGAGGTCCATGAGCGTTATACCAAGTACCCGAAGGTTGCATGCACAAACGAACCTGTCCCGAAGCCGCTAGTGCTGCACCGCATCTTGGGCAGAAAAAGTTGAGCGTTGGGGTATGTGGTACGTGACGAAAGCCGCATCGCCTCACCGGTCTGAGTTTCAAGGTTTTCTACGATGTACGTCCTTCACTGAATTTTTTTTTCTATGGCTTACGTGACGTATTTTTTAGTTTCCTATTCATTGCAATCGATTATGGTACTTATACCGGCTCCTTGGATATTTTCTGAAGTGTAAGGTTTCGTATATGGTTCGATTACAACTCGATTTATAATACAGATTTATTTTGATAATTTATGGGAAAATGTTATTTGCACGGTCGAGATTTTGCCTGTAAATATTCTACCAAATAAGCGATTCCTTATTCGGCCAATTGTTCGGCTCTTATTTTGTCCGTGCAGAAAATTTATCCACAACTTATGATAATTTTTGCGTGTGAGTGGCTACCAGAAGCCACAAGTTTAATTCTGTTTTACAGCCATTCAACGTAATAATTGCGGGATGGAATTTTTTTGACAGTTAACCATTGAAAGGTTTAATCGGTTTTTTGATAAGCTTTTGAAGAATTCTCCCTTTCGTTTAGTTATTTTTTCGCGTAATTCTTAGTTGGATGATCCAGCATGATCCTTGAATAGAACAAATTGATCCTTATACTTGCTAAAGCTAAACTCTATTGACCTCTTGATAAAACGCAATCTTCTCATCTTGTCCTAATGGTGCAGTTTTTGCCGCATCTCGATTTAGTTGCATTTTAACCTTGCGGGCTGCGGCTGGTCCAATCGGCGTTGGTCGCCACGACAGCCGCCACGTATGTTCAGCGCCTCGTTGTGATCACGTGCCTCGATACGAAGTGTGTGCCATTTTTGTGTCCCATATGAATTCACCAAGGAAAGAGGATACTATGACCTTTTGAATGAGCCTATCTAACCATGGTTAGGAATTGCGAGCGCCTGATATCTGTCCGCGTGTCAGTGATAGCTCATTTCAGTCATAATATGACTGAAATACGTACGCTTTGGAGATAATTCCTCGTCATAAATTAAGGTGTGAATATTTACTAGCTTTTCCATTCTTCAGTCAGCATATGCGTTAGAAAATTATAGTTGAAGTGAATGCATTTTGATTGAAAAGATTTTTAAATACCAGTCTGCATTTTTTTCCTCCTTGTAAAATCGAGTCATTAGGGTGTCACTTCAGGGCATTGGATCGCTGAAGTCCTGCCGCTTCCGGTTGGGAGCAGAGCTTGAATATGATGAACTGACACTGGACCCAGCGAAGCTTGCAGCGGGTAGATATACATAATCGATTTGAGGTAGTCCGAAACGAGAGCAACAGGCTTGGTCCCGCCATGATCCGTACTCGGTACTACGGACTGAGTACGAACCATGGCTTGACCAAGTAAGGACCTCCTCGCGGCCGCGCGAGCTGTACTGAGTACCACTGACTCACTGACTCAGTAGTCAGTACGGCTTGCGCGGCCGCGAGGACCAGTTATATTCAGTAGGCGGTACGCAAGCGCCACAGTCGGCATGGCTGACGACTCGTCGATTGTTATTGTGTGCCTCTGTGTGGAGTGTTGCATCGATAGGCAAGGCTGGAGGGACTAAAATGACGGTTCCTACCAGAATACCCTGCTTAATGCGAGGCCACTTCTATTGCTATTCCATTATTATGAGCTTTAGACGGTTTATGTTCGTGATATTGCGTTTGCTCTATTAGTATTGCGGGATTTGTTTTAACGTCGCATTTTTGGTCGACCCAAATTTTATTCTCCTTATCCTTACTTACTCTATCAATATTTTGAACGTAATAAAGAATTACTAATTACTACCAATGTCGCATATGGGGGTCATTATAAATTAATACATGCATTGTTTCGATTCGTAATTTTCGTTTCTTGAAATTTGCAAATTTATCTAGTATAACTATAGCCCAAGCAATTTCGATGATAATCTGTCGAGGATTACCTTTATAACGTTCTAAAAATTCAAATTATTTTTTACGTAAACGAGGTTTCAATTGCAGCCAGTAGCTCTGAGTGAAGTGCGAAGAAGGGTTATTTCATACAACTTGTGCGCCTGTAGAATTTGTTGCGTTCTGTGCAGTGTGCACTGTGCATTACTATCGACGGATGTAGGGCTCTAGGCGATCGTTGCTTGTGAGACGCCGCTGCACTTGAATGAACTTCGCTTAATGGTGACAGGACTTCAGTGAATTATTCAGCCGCAGTGAACCGTTTGACCTTATCCTTGCTTCCTGCTTACTACTTAGCCAACACTATCTGACATTTCAATGTACAAGATCCGTTTAATTTGTTTTGAACTTTTTTTGTGGGAACTGAAATGTGTTGAAAAAATTAGACGATAAACATTTACAATTGGAGAGAAAGCTCACTATTACAATTACTTTTAATCGAGAAGTCGGACGCTTAGCTACGATTCACTGAGTGGGAAAGATATCGATAAAAGAGCGAAAATAATTTCAGAAAATAAATCGTTGGCGTGCGAAATCATATTTTTGGCAGTAACGCATGAATCGATTGAACTATTTTTTTATTCCTTAGTCTAAATGCCGGAGTTCTGATCAGATCAATCATGTTTGCATTCTCGAGCTACAATCACTAGTTCATTAATTGTGAATGCGTATTGGATTTGAAAAAAAGTGCGTGGATCAATTATTGGTTACCGGAACGTTCCTGAAAAAAAATTATCTGGTCCAAACAAGCACATTTAATTACTATAATTACTATCGCGTCATTAGACGCCGCATCCTGGTTCTAGACGGGATTTTTTAAAGGGACAAAGCCACCGATGCACTGCACAGCAAATACAAGTTGCTACACTAGTTTCTGTTGAGGTAGAAAACTTGTGAGATCAATTGCGCCCATGCTCTAGCCACTGTAAACTCCTTCAGCAATGTCAGCGTGTAGGAATTGTGCTGTATGATAAAATTGAGCTTAGTCGTTGGAATAAAACTCCCTTATGAATGTGTGGCCGCTCGTGATCTTTCTTGTATGAAACTCACTTGGGAGACGCGTCTTTTTCAACGCTTTTGAAAGAAAATTGTTGGTTCTTGCATTGATTACACATCTTTAGTGCTGCTTGATCGAGGTGTCCTGCACAGATTATCCAATACTTGACCGTTGATATATGCTAAACCTCAATTCACATCTTGAGTCTGGATAACGTGTTTGAAAAACTGCGCTGACAATAGACTGTGACGGAACTAAAATTTCAGTTAGGTTGTTCCAGTGGTTAAAGTTCCGAGTACCTACCAAGATTGGAGCAGAGAGGTGCTGGTTCGATCCCAGTTCTGTGCGCCAGTTTCTGGTCAGAATCGGCAAGGAAGCCGGGCGGTTAGGCAAAGCAAAATTGTAGCAGTGAGTTGCGAGTTAGACCGCAAAATGCTGTGAATGTTCTGCGATGTTCAGAATCGGCGACAGGCCTACGGCCTAATAAACGCTGAAAACGCTATTGTATTGTATATTGTATTAAGTGACTCAGCGTATTGAACATTACCTGGGAAGTTTGGTGGTAGATGCTTTTCATGGTATAGGTTGAATGAGTTAAGAAAGTTGTCACTGATAGAATGCACGCCATTCATTCGAGAAGTGACGTTTCATTTTTGCATTTCATTGAATTGTACATTTTAAATTCAGATGTAAATTATTTGCCCCTCTCTTTTGCCGTTTAGAAAGTTGATACAGTACTCTTTGCAAGGAACCCCATTACCCCAATTTGAAAGGTTTGAAATTGTGGGATGTCTCCTGTCGAGAGTTGTGAGCTTGAAAAGTTTACGGAAGGCCCAACTCCCAGGAGTTCAGTCTCTTCTCCATGCCCTTCAGTAGTTCTTCATAAGTCTTCCTCTGCCTCTCAAACCTCCTCCCCTCCTCGCTCTTCCTCCCCTACTGCCTCGTTGGTGCCCACCAGTCCAACTAGCTCTTGCAAATCCTCCCACGAAAATTCCCCGCTACCTCAGGATGTTGAAGATAGGTGAGTGTCTTGAAGCTTCGTGTATATCTGTTAACTTGGTTCTTTTTTTATTAGGATTGCATTTTCGATCATTAATTACTGGAATTATTTTCCTAGGAATAAAGCAGAGCTCTCGATTTCGAAAGTTTGGTTAAAGGGATAAGAGCATAGCTTGCAAATCTTTGATATTTTGACGAACAGCCACCTAACTGCATAAATATGCGTGCAATATTCGGCATAAATTATTTGAATTGTCCACCTATTTCATCTATGGGCAATAATTACGCTTCCGTTTCCTGTGACGAATCCCTAGCGCCAACTGAACGACTAACAACGCCCCCAATCATTATTAGCACCCGTGAGTTTATTACACTGACTTTAGTTCCATTCGCAGCAGCCAAGTATATAACCAAAACCTTGGATTAACTTGAGATCTTTTTTTTTAAAGTCGAGGATCGCTAACTAATAATTGTTCGTTAATAACAAAGCGATTATTTGCACGAGATTGAATGCTCAATATTATGGCACTTTTTTTACTGAATTTTGTCAATTTCTTGATAAATCCCTTGTTTACATTTGTTCGTTTTAATCAACACTCAACAAGCTCCGCTTTTTCGCTTCATATTTTGCACTTGAAGTGTAAAGTTCTCAATCGTACTGAAAATTGTTTGCTCTGTCAAGTAAGGATGGAACTCGGCGCTGTCAGTTAGTTTCATCTTCTAAAATTTAAATCAAGCGACTTGCTTGGGTTTTCCAGCCCATCGTTGCCTTGGATCAAAGCATTCGATAAAACCTGTTGCTGGTATTATCCAGTGCTGTCCGGTGAACGGGAACGTTAGTCTGGAATCTGGTAATGTTATTAACCTTTAGTTTCCGCCTCTTTCCGTCTCAATGTTTGAACCGGATGATTTGTCCGGCCCAGACTCACCATGCTAGTTTTTTTACGACTTAGTCGGATGATGACGTTGATGATTATGTAACCCTCCTCCAATGATGCCGTTCCGTGAAATGTACACTCTTATAGTGAGAGATCTAAAAGTTTCCAGGCATCGGAAAATTTGTTAGTTTTTGTTTCCTTTAACTTGTAAATTATCAAGTCATGTCAAGGTAGTCCTGGTTACTAGTACTAGATTGTCGGAAGTTATTTCTCGTTTGACCGCGTATTTAATCCTGCTATTCTTCGGTTCTGATTTTCATTATAAAGGTGATTGCTATTTCTTGAAACAACTATTTTATTAAACTATCAGAACTTTTTCCCATGCAATGTTATTAACATTTACGCTTACCTTTTCGCTTTTTTTTGCTGTGCGTGCCGGCCAAGTCGTCTCTCGACATCACTGGTGTAACGAAACCGGTTCATTGAGTACTGACATTGTTGAAATTACGAACTTCAGCGTCAAACATACTGCGCCATGCGTGAAATCGGAAATGTTGGTTGCCAGTCGCATTATTACGTAATGGCTTACTAAGAGCAGTACTGTGGACGTTTGTGGAGACCTTGAATTAGTCCGAGTTTATTAGTATATTGTAAGAGTATCAAAATATCCGAATAATATACGTTGCGTGCAATTGCCAGAATCGTCTTAGAAAATATCAATTACTTTTTAGGTGTGATGGCGGACTGAAGGTTAAATTGCTCTCATTGCGATTACTACAGTGGCCAGGAGGACTGTGGATTTGGGTGTTGTTAATGCTTCACTATCGAACTGAACCGTAATTGGCATTATGTAACGAGACGAGTTTTACAGTAATAATTAAAATAATGAAGTATCTTTTTATTAATTGTTGCTCATATTTTATTACGGAATAGAACACGTTTGCCGGTCGGCTGCAGCACAACCTCAATTACGAACTGTTATATTTCTGGCAGCCGGAGGCCATGTACCCTGAACTAAAGGAAGTCCCAGTGAAGAACCGCTGTGGTCGCCATGACTTTCAACCACTACCGAAGGTCTCCGAGGTGTGCGAGGTCATGCCGCGATCGTCGTCCCTCGATTATTATAAGAAAGGAAGTTCATCTGGACTCATATTCTTTCTTAGCATCTATTATTGGCATATGTGGTCTGTTCCTATTGTAGGACGACCTCGATACACAGCAAGGCTATTGTACTGCTTGATGCAGCTGTCTTCTGCATGAATAAATAAACGTAGAATATCTAAAGTGTGACTTAACGAATTAGATTTTTAATATTGTTCTTCTAATGCTATGCATCAATAAATTGAATGATCAAAATAGTGATTTTGTGCCCCGTGCTTGATGATTAGTAGTGAGTGCTTCAATTTAAGTTTTCAATACCTATACCACTCGTATTCCCTTTACTTTGCTACCGTCGTTTGGCTTCAGTATAAAGCAGAAGTAATCCATTAAAGCTTTTATTCGAATCCTTTATGCCTCGGATACTATGGATGATGCGAGTTATAAGATTAAATTGGTCATAAGTTGAACCCATTAAAAGAATATTAATTTTTGGGTATCTATTTCAATTTGCCCGTTCGATTCTATCACTTAGTTCTTACTGATTAGAATAATGTCATAGTGATTCACAATTTTTTCCAATGAGCAATGACTTAACAAACAATAAAGCACCAATATGTCCATGGATCACGCAGTTATTTGTTTGTGGAGGTCATTCTGGTCATATCAGAAGATTACTTGAACAAGCCAAGTCATGATGCCCAATTGTCACGGACACACTGCAGCCCTGGGTACAGAGCTTGCAGGTTTGAGCTATAAGACGGAGCGGCGGACTACAGACCTCTGTAGTCCGCCGCTCGACCGCGCTGCTGCTCATCGATCCATGGAGGCTCAACAGTGCGTGTCCTTGTTCCCTTACATCACTTTGTTGGTGACTTCATGGCCTTTGATATATACGAGGATGCATAAAAATGAAAACCTTAATGTGTCTTTTTAAAAATCTGTTCCCCCTGTCCATGAAAGTTTCAAATGGTAATAGACGGTCAAAAATACTGACCGCATATGTTGAAAACTGTAGATTGTTAACCATGATGTTGATCGTGTCTACTCAGATTATGAGCTCAATCGTACAGATTCTGTTGTCATGATGCTTGACAGGTTCTTAGTTATATACTAAAAACTGAACTTGTTTTTATGCCGCGGCTGTTGAGAGCAATGCATGCATTCATGTCGTAGCACTAGAGAATGAATGACGCGTTTTTGATTTATTGTAGAGTTTCTAAGATTATTTTAGTGTCATGAGCTAGTTTGAATCGCAGAAGAAATACAAAGTGTCAAATTTTTTTAATGTAACACGCCGTCGATGTGATTTTCTTGAATTCCAGTTATCTTAGAAGAGACGCAGCTCTTCGGTGCCCCGGCGCTGATTTTGCCTATTTAAAATGCCAGGACCGCAAATATTTCGGCAGAACATCGGTAGTTTTTTTTAGAAAGACTTGAACTTCGTCCAGTGATTACGAAAAAATGCCTTTGCGTAGCTATCTCATTTTTTCTTATGTTGTCGTTCTTGAGCGAAGCGGTTTGAATTTCTTTCGGGCATTGCTAAAATGTTTGATGAACTAAATGCCGCTCTGTTCCGCTCGTATGAACTGCAGATGGGCGAAAATTTTTAAATAATTTTTTTTATCACTTATTGGGGCTTCGTGAAATACCCTAGTACTAGGGTATTTTTTTTTAACTTCATTTATAGTGTTTTTGCATTACTGATAATAATTTTTCTTCTGGCAGGATTAACGAGAAGCCGCGGTGGGAAGAGACCGGCGCTGCCTTCGGGAGGTCGTCGTCTGAAACAACACAGCCAGTGAAACGCAAAATGGGGTGGTGGCTGGAAAAATTCGACTCGTTCCTGAACCGATCTTTCTACAAATTAGGTGCCAACATCGCTACTAACACTGGCTACTACATTATCATCCCCATCCTGCTGACTGCTATCTGTGCCACAGGCTTCCAGAGAATCCAGTACGAGGATGACCCGGAGTATCTTTTCGCTCCGACCAATGGCCGCGCCAAGCAAGAACGTGCCGTCGTCGAGGAATTTTTTAAGGTCAACTTTACATGGGACTTTCATCCAGCTCGCGTGACCAGGAACGGACGTTTCGCTCGCTTCATTATGGTGGCTAAGGACAACGGATCTTTATTGAGAGAGGAAGTCTGGAATGACATATCGACTGTCGATCAAATGGTTCACAACGTCACGATTGCCGAAGAAGGCCGAAAGTTTCAGTATAAAGATCTCTGCGCCATTTGGGGCGAGGAGTGTTTCGAAAACCAGGTTCTTGACATCGGGGAACTTATCCCCGAAATAAACAACAACACCTTCAACTTGACCTATCCGTTCATGTTGAACCCAAGGACCTTCGAATCGTACGTTTTTCCGTTCCACTTCGGTGGCATCGAGACGTCGAACTCGAGCACGATTGTGTCCGTGAAGGCCATCACTCTCTATTACTGGATCAGGACGCAAGATTCTCGACAGGACAGGATGTGAGTATCCTTCAAAATCGTTGAAATGTCGAGGATCGTGGATCGAAAGTAAATCTATCATGACGGGAATACGCTGCCTCACCGGCACGTGCATCTTTTCTTCACTCCAACTTTGCTCTTGCTGTGTCTTTTTAAACATTAACCGATATTCTAAAAATATCTGTTTACAAGGAGACTTTTATCGTCCCAGCATTAATATTACAATACCTTTGAACGGTACATGGACTAGTTTTTGGAATAAGCCGTTATTAACCTACAATTGAAATGGCACAAAAGTTGATAGTCTGAAAATATAGGAAACAAGAGCACGTTCTTCAAAATTCTATTGAATTGTATATAACTGATTTTTTGCTAGTCTTTGCAGCTTATGTATGCAAACACCGTATCAGAAAACTGCAGGACATGTAGCAGTGTAACGAATTAGGCGCGGCGTAAATTTTTATTTGTACTTGTATATTAGAAATGTTTTCTTGTTATATATATTGTGAATGTCAACCTTTCGAACTGATAACATTATTTTTCTTCTCGTCGCAGGGGTTCACTTTGGGAGAAGCAGCTGTTGGCTGATTTCAAGGACTTGGACATGGATAACGTTATAGTTACGTTCTTTACGTCCCGCACGCTGGAAACCGAGCTGGAGAACAACACCCATTCTGTGATACCTTACTTCGGCCTCACCGTGGCCATCATACTCGTCTTTTGCCTCCTCACAGTCATGATGGGCGACTGCGTCAGAAGCAAGACTTTGCTTGGGCTCGCTGGCATCCTTTGCGCTGGACTCTCGTGCGCTGCGGCTTTCGGACTTCTCATATATATCGGCGTGCCCTTCATCGGCATCAACATGGCGGCGCCTTTCCTCATGTTGGGTGAGTATCCTTTGATAATTATTAAACGACTTATTTATTTTTGCAACAGATGTTACTGATGATTTATATCGGTCGATACCAGGGATCTGACATGGAAATCACGATGAATAAACGTTGTTAAAACTAAATACTTCGAATCAATCTTGTTTCAAAGTTGTCTCCTTACGAGAAAAAAATCTGCCCTATGAAAGATGTCTTTTTATCAGCTAACGCCCAAATTAGGAGTGGATGAATAAATTCCATAAGTTTTTGTGAAAGTGTTACTAGATTTGTTATAGCGATCACGGTTTCACTAGTTAAGTGGCAATTTAAGTCAGTTGAAATGAAGGCTGGTTATCCTACCGAAATCGTTCTGGATATACATTATTGTGCTTACGTTTTATTTATCTATTTTTTACAGCAGCAATTCAAACTCCATACAATATTGTATTTGTGCGGAGATACAAGCAAGGACTTCACAATGTCACGTCGATATTTTCTGCGTTAATGATCACTTCTTCGCGCAGACATCGATCTAACGCCGTCATCATCTTTGGTCATGATTGACAAATCTTAAGCTTTGTTTGCGTGAGTGACGTGGCACGTTTTTCTCAAGGTGGAACCGGGGGTTAGGCCTGTTGTGTAACCTTAACCGTGCCTCCTCCTGGAGCTCTTGCGGTCTCGTAATCAATCGAATCTGCTAGTGCCTGGCTTTCCGGTTTATTTCGGTTAAAATGGTGTTGGTACGTATGCGTCAATGATGTGTTTAAATTCAAGTTATTAGTTTCCAGAATCAGCGTGTATATTACTAATCGGTAGTGAAATGGCTATTAAATGCGTCTTGAAAGGAAAAGACCTGAGTTCGCCTCGGATTTCTTAGTAGGAAATTCGTTCTATTATAAACAGAAGACCAACAATGTCAAAAGCTTCCAACGGCAAGTTGTTGGAATAACTTTCATATTGATCGAGATCTGTAATTCTGACACAATTGTGGAGAGAATAATTTTCAACAGTCATCGATAATTGTATTTCTATGAAGCCACAGACTTTGCAATAGACACATGCATGCAAGAATAGAGTACGCTTAGCTTAGTCGATTTCTGCAGGGTTGAAAAAACAGCATGATGGCAATTATGTAAATGTCATGCCTACATGATAGTTAGTATTACCAGAGTTGTGTAGCTTGTCATAAGATATGACAGCTATGAGAATCCTAGTCACAATTTCCAATTGGCTGTTGACCTCTGGGACTCGTACCGGATACCAGCCCAAAACAGTAGGCTAACTTTGGCTATGTCAACTCGCTTTGGCTATGTCAACGCCCCTGCCGCCTCTAGCTATAATGTGCGTGTAACACAGGGCAGTAAATTGTTCCCTCATTGCAGCAGGATACGGAGCCACATACTTGGTTGATGTCCATCGGATTTAATGAAAGTGCTATATAGATAAACTGCAAGCTAACACGCGCTGTAGTGGCCGCTTGCAGTGCGGGAAAGCGCAGCGTTAGAATGTGATGCAATACGGAGACCATTATTTAAGCTTCCCGCCGTTACAAAAATTCCGGATTAAAAAGAGTCAGTTGCGTTGTGACGAAATTTCCTCTTGCTTTATTGAACTTCGGCTTATGTTGACCAATTTACCACCTTATGTCCACGATATACTTATTTTACTTACCGATTTTGTTAGTTCAGGAAGAGCTAACTGTTGTCATTGTAAGGGCGATTGTAGTTGAAACCCAACACGTTCAAATTTCAGATATTAATACAACAAAGCAGTTGCATAAAGCTTCCCACTGTTCGAGAAACCGAGGGATCTCTGCTGGTCATTGAGAAGTAATTAATGAGATTCAGACACGAACTCAGCGATCTCGCATTATTCAACAGCGAAGTTACTACTTTCATGTATCTGCTTCTCTTTTAGCATTGTAGCATTGCATTCATCTTTTCCATTTGATATTCTATTTTGGTTCCTCTATTTGTCACAGGTGCTCAAGAAGTGACTAACCTTGACTAACGATTTTTAAAATCCAAAAACCAAATCCTTTGCTTTTGTATGAAAATGCGCTACTTTACATTCACATTTATCTTGACCCCTCGACAAAACAAAATGACCGAACTAATGTTAGCAGTTCGGTCACTTTGTTTCACATAAATCCAATTTCATTTGATTTATGTGAAAAAAAAAATTTACTTGCGTGACGTTGGAACCCACACAGTTCCTGCTACCCAATTATTTCACAAAACTGGGAACGAAAGTCGCACGCAGTATGCGACAGGTAACGCAAATCAGCGACGGGTAACGCAAAGCAGCGACGGGTAACGCAAAGCAGCGACGGGTAACGCAAAGCAGCTGTGATACCTGTCCTATGCGACAGGTAACGCAAAGCGTTCCCGTCTGACCGCGCCGTCTTGTACAGAGGCGACCAAGTTTTTCTGGCGCTAGCGAGCTGAAGTCACGTGCTCCTGCTTACTCAGAACGCTACAGATTAACATCCCAAATTAAAAAGTTTCAGCTGACTTTTGAGGGAAATTCCTGTTGCACGTTGTAGATAGAATGACTGCAGCCGTTGCACTAGAATGGACAGAAGTCTGATTATTTAGATATTAATAGTAGTCCCACCTTGGTTTCGTGAACTTGAATACATGACCCGCTCTAATTCTAACCTATAGAAATTGCGGCTAATGGGCTTCTTCAGTTGCCAAAAAACTTGATTTGACCCCATCTTTAATTAACATATTAGCATGGTGTATCATACCTTATTGTGGGTCGAAAAAATCAGCCAAGACTACTTTAATTTGGTCATTAATTAATGAATTTAAGCATTCGCAAAGACTAAGATTTTGCGTGAATTTTAAACAGATTTATAATGTGGTTCTAGGATTCACAGATTTTGCTTCGAAACCGTATTATTATGACTGCCCACGTAACCTCGTCTGTCGGTGACGTAAATACTCAACTGTACCTCCTGCGAATGTTCGATCGCCGTCAGTGCAGCGCCCTCCCGCTCACGGAATGATGACTCGCAGACTTCTGTGTTGACGGATCTAAAGACGGGGTTTTCCATTAGTAATGTACATACTAAATATTTTTTGAATCTTGTGTAAATATTTTTTTTGCCTGGGGGAATCTCCTAATTTTTTACTCCAGTGAAAGGACATCATAATGGCGGTCTTTTGATGAGTGATGACGTAATTGTTATCTTTTACCACGAACTTGTCAAGCTACCCAAATGAGATTACATTTGGTTGCAGCAGGATGATGATGATGAATCTGCTGCACCGTTGAGGTTGGCTCGTTAGATCTTCAAAATTACGCTATTGTGAGATCTTTATAGCGGCATGCAGCAATTCGGCAGTAACGACTACAATGCCGACGGCAAGTTGTGCCGACGCGACTCTTGGACGTAATTTCCCCGCCGATCGTTTCGTTCAAGCTATTAGTCATGCTGCGCATGCCTCCGGCTACTGGAATTTCGACCATTCAACTTCCACGCTCAAAATATCCTCCGCATCCATCCTGCGCAGATGCTCGCAGACTTCTTAGTTACGCTTGCATGCTCCTTTATTTAACGTTTTTATCGCGGTTCCTCTTTCCTGGATTGCTTCCTTAGTAGTAAAATACCAGCATCAGGATTCGTAGAACTGGTGGCTCGTACATCTTCTGGAAGCGCGCATCATTTGTCTGTCAGGAATGCCACAGTTAGGTACTTCTTTGAAATAAAGCTGAAGGCACAATGCTTTTTCACTAACGTCGTTCGACTGCCTAGCTAACGTTTTGAACTATTTTCTTTATTTTAGATTAGGATTGGACTTGTCTTCATCCGAATTTTAATTTTGTCTACCACAGACTCTTTCATTGATGGCTCCTTCTACTCTCTTGACTTAGCCGACGACATGTCACTGACCGCTTGATGAGGAAGAAGGTTTAACTGTGATAACACATATTGCATATGACAACTTTTGCACGCTGAGTTGAGTCAACCGTTTCCGTGCACTGCCATTTGAAAGCAAAAATGTTGATAAGAAAGTCGGTCGTGGTCAAGGAAACTTTTTTCCTGTACCATATCTTCTAGAGGAACTATTAAAATGATTTATTTGGCTTATAATAAGAGTTTTCCTCCGTCTGTTTTTTGCTTGCTACTGAGCCTTAATAGGAGCCTATTCGCGGTCAAATTACAAGTACATTTTTTTTTTACTTTATTTCACAGTAAACCTCACATTTGCGTTGTGCTGCATCTGGCGCATCAAGGTACTTGATAAATTTGAATTATTCGTGTGTAGATTTAACTTCTAAATACTTGGCACATTTTTTTGTGAAAATCGTTGATCTTTTTGAAACAAAACACAGTTCTTTCAAGTTTTATGAATTGATTTTTTTTAAACATCTATGTGTTCGTCTAACTGTTTATCATAGATCAATTTTCTAGAACCTATTAATTTAGGTAGATATTAGTCAGTTAGTTTACTGTTGATGTTGCTTGATGCATGCAAAGCATCGCTATACCTCTTGGTATCTCCACCTCTTAGTATCGGCTGTATCGCTACTTATCGAAAAATGTCCTCCGCGTATTCAGATCGAGGTCTTGTATATTGGTGCACTATAGCTCAGGTAGCGAGGATATGGTCTTGAAAAAATATAATGCACATATCCATGAAGTTACATTTATTTGTAATAAGGGTTGTAGTTCAATTCAGTACATGCAAGAAGCCTGGATTTTACCAAATATTTATTTACCCATCAGCGTGGTACTCGTACTTTCTGACTGAAAAATGAGGTTATGAAAAAAATGTATGAATTTTTCATGATCCTTATTTATCGTATGTGATTTGTACTCTAGCGACGTGCAGAACCTCAATTTTCATGCAACTGCAGATGACCCTCGTAGTATAATATGAAGTCTTGGCACTCGCTTACCAAAATGATGTTAAGTGGTTCTTACGGAAATCTTTGAAGCCTACACGAACTTGAACTTCAATACTCTAGAACTCTGAGGAGAAACTGTTTGAAGCCTACACGTAAGACGGCACTTCCAAAGCTTCCAGTTGAGAAAAAATTGCGTCTACTTAATTTAGGTTTGCAAGGATGCTTCATAAATCTACGTTAGAACTATTAATAGTAAATTTGATTTGTTGAAAAAATGCAAAACTAGCTAAGACATAAGCGTTTTATTTAATTCGCTTCGAATTTCATTATTCTTCATGGTTGAGACGTGCTTATTCTACGCTTGCATTGTTTATTTTTAAAAAATTTCCAGAATTCTTGACAACTTAATAACTTTTGGTTCTAGTTTTCTAAGCGTTGATGACCTTGTCCTCAGACGAGATCAGCATTCACTTTGTAGAAGACCATTCGTCGGTGGAAATACCTGCGTATTATAAGGGCAAGGTCAGCCACTATATTTCCTGGGATTGAACATGTGTAACGGCACATGGGAAGGAAATGACCAGCTTGACCGAAACGTTACCCAACTTCAAAATTTTCTTCATTTAAAGATTCACTTCTAATGATTTTAGCCACGCTTGAAAATAATTTATTTTCTGTTTAGTTTCCTGTTGATAACATTTGCCCCCTTCCCCATATTGCTTGAATTGACGGTTATTTTCCATACAGTCAACGAAGTGAATTTGTCATAAGTGGCCTTGAATTGCGTGCTGAAAAATGACTTCACCACAGCAATGACCTGCAACGTTGTACAGTAATTTTTTTTACAGTGGATGATGGTTATTTTGCGTTGTGAGGTCGATTCTACAAGCTAATTTTAATATACGAGCATCTTCGACAATACGAGGATCAAGAATATGCATCATGCAAGTGTGTGCTCCTGAAAATTTTTATTTCTTTTACTGAAATTTCCATAATCAGCACTCGTGAATAAACTTACAAAGTCGATAGTTTTACCTGCGCTTAAACCTAGCCCTTGAGCAGTCCTTATGAGTTGCATTTACAAGTCTAATGGCTAAAAGACGAAAAATTCTTGTGTTCATCATACCTTGCATTTCTCACTTGTGGGTGGAGTGGGAGTCTCATTCACGTGGCGAATTCATGTGAACGTAAGTTGACTTCCGCATTAGTATTAAAGTTAACGTCTATTAGACAAGCTCACGACATCAAAGTAAACAACGGATTAGTATTACCACGTTCAGATTTATGATACGTTTTTGCTCTCAACTATTTTGACTACGTTGCGTTTCGTTCACGTTCTCTCAATGACAAATTAAAAACGCTTCTTGGAATTTTTAATTTCATAAATTTGAACGTGTAGATTTGTATTTTCTATTTTCGTGCGCGACGCTAACTAAGTCCATCAATTTGTTGGCTGCAATCCTGCTTCATTTGCCTGTCACTTGCGGCGGCCAACGAGGATTTAGGTTATGACCGCCAAGGTTGTGTTCTGTTGAAACGAGCCTTGTCATTGGCTATGACGGTAGGAGGCACTTGCGTCAAGCCAAAGAAACTAAGTATCAAACCAAGCAGTGATATTCAGAAGCGTTAAGCCGTGCTTTACATCATTTTCCCCTTAGCCTTCATTGCTTATTATAGCCTAAAAGCAAGAAGTTGCATCTTGTTGAATAATACTGAACTATCGTATCTGTTAGGCGTCAGTGAAAACTGTCAACTCACTCTACAATAATTGTGTGAATTGTAGAGCACCTCCTTGTTAACGACAATAGACATAGACGTTTGTCTTGCATAGAAGCTAGGACAATGTTCCCGTCTGACAATACTATAGTCCTCCTACACAGGTGTCGACTCTGCAATTTTTTCTTGTAATAAACGGCACTGAAAGAACAAACATTTTGCACAAACACTATGTAATACGACGCGGTGATGAATATCATGGGTTTGGAACTTGATTGTTGATTCTTTATTCAGTCAGTCGGCGTTAATTCTTTATTCACGCAGGAAAAATTTTGGATTCAAAAGCTCAATTGCTTGCATCTTGATAGATTAAATTTCATTGAAGTCAGACCATACGGAGTGTTGTCATTTGGATGTATTATTCTCTTCGAGCAAGCTTCTTTACATGTTGGGTCGAACAAATAATTTACAATTACGTTCGGAATTTTTTGTCTACACGTTTCTAGCATTGAATTTCACGAATGGGATGTTTTTCAATAGAGGTAACGATTATCCTCGGGAAGTATTGTCCAGAGATAATTATCTCCCGGTATTCTCGGAGCTGCAATTGTTTGTGAAGGTGCATGAGTGGCATTTTCATGCAGTGAACTGAGCTTGAGAGGAAAAATAATTGAAATTAAGGCTCATGCTCCTTCCCTGTATACTTTACTGTTAGTGCCCATGATGATGGTAGAGAAAAAGGGTGAAGCCTTGAAAATCTGATATCGGTGAAATGGCGATGCATGAATATTCATACACGTTGACTGCATAGCGTATGTGATATTGGCCCCATGGTGCAATGCTCATTGTTTTCACCTACCTTACGCGTGTCACGGCCGTAGGCCCGTAGATGTACGTCTTTGTAACGCCGCTTGTATAGGGCGTACAAATTATACAGCTTGCCTTGTATATTATTAGCAACTTTTTGTATAGTGACGAGCTCTTTTAGCCACTATATAGCTATATTCCTTGCATTTTATCAAAGTCATTGAGTTATATTTATAGATATTAGTGAATAGCTTTCATGTGGCCTTGGCCACTGGCGCTAGACCGGGTTCTTAACCTGATTTCCGGTGTTTTCGGCATATTTTCCGTGCAAGGTTATTTTGTACAAACTTTGTATTTTCATTAATTATTGCTAGGATCATTTTGCATGCTATAAAAGTGAACTGGTAATGAAATGATATGTTATCTGTAAATTAACATTTCCACCTTAAGCAAGACTAATGAACGCCCACAATGTCTTATAATTGTTTTTTCGCGAATGTGTGGAGGTGTTTGCTTGGATGTTGCTATACTTTTTTTTCAAATGCAAACTTCTCAGTCTCACTGTCATCCCCTCCCCCTCGTTTCTTCAAGTTCTGAATAGTTTGGTTTGCAGAAGCTGCACCATCACTGCCGTCAACAACGTGCGGTTGGTCACATAAGTCTATGAGTTCTTATAGCCGTGACTTGCATGTCTGCACATGGCGGCGGTGGCGGCTGCATTACAGACAAAACAACTGCATATCGAGGCCGAGTAATGGAATTTATGAAAAATTATATGAATTCGTAAAATTGGAGAATGAATTATAGAGATTTATTGCGAGATCCGGTTTCATGCGAACATTCATTTCTGAAGGTTTCGTTAATACGTACAACATTTATTTGAGGGTTTGGTCTTAGGTTTCGGAAGATTGTCAACGAGTCTATTCTTTCCGCCATGAGAATGAATTGTTAGCGGAAAACTAAATAGATATGAAGAAATTAGCGGACGTACCTACACTGTCCGGGACTTTATTCTTAACTTGTACCAAGAGGAGTTTTAAATTTATCCACTCGCCCCTTAATTTATTCATGCATTCAATCACGATCTTCGGAAGTTTCAATTCGTGTAAGTATTTGATTTTGTATAATACTTGCCCTGTGCTCACTTTAAATGCTTAGCCTCATATTGTTGGACGCTATTTTTTAATGCTCATCACCGCTTGTAATGTAATCAGTGTTCTTAATTTATTGCGTTTCCCGTATTACTTCGCTAGACGAAACACCTCGACCGTATTTAAGTTGAATTGCAAGCCAGATAAATTCAACCTCAAATCCTACCATTGGTTAATCTTTTTTACTCGCTTTGCTTCCTTATTGTACGCCTCCCACTTGAAGGCGACTTCGCGTTTTAATGTATGAACCAACATTCATCTCAAGGTAAAATGAAGCCATATATAATTTCTCAACTCTTTATACCTTGGTAAATGTTAACATTAGCCGAGTCACGCGCTTCTGTGAAGTCGATTCCCATATTTTTATTATATTTACAACCTAGGTTATTCCACTGGTACGTGACTGTTGACTTTTACTGAACGGTTCAAGTTTACTATTTGTCTCGAACAAACTCTCCTCACACTGAATTTCAATAGCAAAACTTTGGAATGCGAGGCGAGGCACTGTACTGAAATCCCCGCCTTGTGTGATTTGGTGATGCTGCAGTGGTGTTTTAATTGCTACCATGGAAGCTGGTTTACCTCCAGTTGGTGCTGCTGTTATTGTGTGCGGCATATCTTGCCAGAAGGCAAGATAAGACCATTCATTATACCTGGTATCACATCAAGTAGGGTTCATCGGCAACGACATGCCTAGCAGTAACCTTTATACTTGTTGATATGCGAACGTGGATTTTTTTCATTGCATTTATTGCTAAAGAGGAGAGATGTATTTTCTAACTTTTTATTGGCTCCTGAGTTATTAAGCATCATGAGAAAACTTCGAAAAAAATCGTCCACTTTACTTTTCAATAGTGTTAAATCTCAGTTGTTTTAATCAATCAAATTTTAGCGTACTAAATGAAGATGACCTTTCTTTGCTACTATCACGGCGACTTTGTTTCCATGTGGGTATTCTTAAAACAGTGGCTGTCGAATTTTTCAGTTTGGTTCCTAAAATATCGTGCTTCATTAGCATGTGCTACCTTCTTCCTACACGTAATCAGTTTTGTATTAAATTTTCATCCCCCTCGTGCGTCTTGTCGGACTGAGAATTAAACTAGATGTCAGGTCCATCTTGAATAAGGACAAAAAATAATAGTATTGGCCTGAAAATAAATATTTTCTCTTTGCCCGCCCGGCTTCATTCGACTTGCGAAAATATCTGCCCGAGTTTATCTCGGCTTAAATTTCCTAGTTAATCAGCTTGTGTTTTTTCTCGCTAAACCCACGCCCGTACGCGGTTATTTTGTTACTTGTGACGCATATAAATGTTAACATGTGCTGTGTTTTTTTCCTAGAACATATATTTGGCTGAATTTATTGTCCCAAATCAGATGCACTCAAACCCCAACCTTGGATTGCGTGTGGTTAGACCTTCACTTGACCACCAAGGTTTATTTTCTGCATGTATAAATTTATTTTGGTTTGCCCCCTTCGGTTTTTCGAGAACCGGTCTTTTGATGACTGATGAACACAAACTGAGTTTCGAGGACATAGACTAACGAAACCAACTTATCTGTCGACAAATGTAAATAATGAAATGCATTCATTCAGCGAAAAGATAAAACCTATCATTTGCACAAAAAAAGTGAAGTCAAGGAAACGAGGCTGGGAAATGTGAAGTCTAGAGGTCGAAAATTAATAACGAAAATTAACATCCATTTCGCACGCCAAGTGCGGAATGGAAAATGGCATCAGCTGCGGAGTATTCTGCGCGATGATCCCCGGATGTCCGGAATACGTGAAGCGCGAACCTGGGGAAAAAGCTTTTCCGATGCGCTCCACAGAAGGTATGAGGTTATATCGTACTGTTACGTAACTCTTGCGTCTCGACATAGCGAAAATTACGAATAAGTTGATCATTGTTTGATTTACACCGGCGAATTCTCGAAATTATCTGCAAGAATAAATTGGAAATGTATATTGCATGGTACGCATTAGTAGTATAGCTTGGAAACGCGCCTTGTAATCTTGAACTTGAGCGAAAACTCGTAATATTCACGAAAGTCACGCCGTTCTTAAACTATGCGGACCTCAGAACGTATGGAAATAAATGTCCTCCATACTTGTGTTCAAACTCTTAAAAAAGCCATTAAGTTGCTCTTGTATTATATTTGCATGCATTCGTACGGTTACGTAAGATAAAGCTATTCTTATACCTAATTTTTGAAGACTTGAAATAAGTTAACTGGCGATGCAGCTTCCCAATATATGCCTTCGTATAAATGATTAGTGATTTTTGTTTAAAAAAATGCGCAAATATTGATCTATAGGAGTTCAATTTTTTTCAACATTCTCAACCAAAGGTTGTGCATGCTTGTAGTCACGTAAACCTCTAGCCAAGGTTATTACTGCAGCTGAACTGGTCTAATTTTTTTCCGGCATGGCCAGATAACCACACCTGAAAATTGCTAGTAGTTGAACGTTGAATTGGGAACTGAGTTATCATCCAGTGTGGATTACTGAGAAGTTAGATTTATTTAATTTAACTTTATGCAAACCATACACTAGTGCTTTCAGAGTTATATCTGTTTGTAGATTTTGGTTTTTGTCGACTGGTACATTATTTTCCCTTGATCGAATATCGTCGGCATTCAATGAAGACTCCCCGTAATTGCTGAGTTCGAACCCAAAATATTCTACCCACGTCTTTCAACTGAAATTGAAAATTTGACCTCTCGTTTGATGAAGAAATTCTTTCTAACTTCCTCTTTTCAAATATAATACGAATGAAAATGGTTTATTCGTATTGTTATTTGTTTTATTCATTCTTCTCGATAGAGCACATATACTGTGACACATTCAAAATGGTTATTTTAACCAATGAACTCGTGAACTGATACAAAAAAGTGAAAAAGTTTGGAAACCTTGTCGTTAGGAGATTTTATTGCCAATTTACTTCTCCGTTGAACCAGATGACTTTTTTGTCGACCTTACATATGTGAAAAGTTTTATTTGCGTTGATATTTGAAGTCGGCCGTTGTAAGGAAATTGTATTTTTATCTATGGAATCTTGAAGCGTTACCAAACAGGATAAAATAATATTTTTAAGATGGAAACTTGTAAATTTTATCATAGAATGAGGGAAGACTTTTCTTCCAAGTTATAACTCTGATTTGAATAGGACTAACTGAATGTGGGCCGGAACGTATTTTGACACTGATGTAATTTAGCTTGAAAAATTATTTATTGAATTAAAATTGCGGCTCCTCAATTTTGAAAACGTCGGGCTAGCCACCTAGTGATTTAACTCGGAATACCTTAAGATGCCACATTATATTCCAGATTTATTTAATTTCGTTCACTAATGAATGGATTGATCTTTATTAATCTTCATTTGTGACATCGACGTCTCCGTTATAGTACACACACCGGACCTGTTGCGCAACAACTTTAGGTTGTACATGTGTTCCACTTACTCAATGGAACTTTCTCTAATTGCCTTACAAAGCATGTACTTGGAGAGAGTACTTCCAATTTTCTGTACAACTTCATTGTATTCTAAATCCGATTGAGAAACTTGATTCTTCATCAAAGTATTATTCTTGAAAATTTTTTCGTGAAAAGTACATTTTGGTACTTAACTGCACATAACTTCGAAATAAGTAAGAATGGGTTGTACAGACAATGGTGCGTTTCATTTGAACGTCCCTCTTTTTCAGTTAGATCCTTCGTTGTTACCAACCGCGATCTCAACTCTACAGAAAGTAGATTCTAATTGACCTTCCATGCAGTCATTTGTCTCGTGTCGATTACACAGATAAGAAGCTTGCTTCGACTGACCTAGGCAATAGGGTAACATCGTCATTCCTCTAAGTGGACGCTGAATCTGAGGGAAATTCGAAATATTTAGATAGAATATCATACGCTTGATAACCAATATTGAATATTCTCAGTTCGGTATATATCTCATATTTTTTTGACGTCAATCTTTAACTCTATCATTTCCAACTGACAAGGAAGTTAGAAGCATACTCTGCTAATAATGAAGAACGTTAAATTCCAGCTCTATGGTCATTTCCGAACACCGTAAATGACTGGAAGGAAAGTTTCACTCGCACTTTCCCCTTCGTTGCCATTACGTTGCCACCATGCGTTGCCACTGTGTAATCACCGTACATCATTACGTCACTACTGTTCGCGTGGATTACCTTCTGGTAGATGTACTGCCGTCCCATTGCGGAACTTGTAACTGGAGTATAAAATTTCTTTCTAAGCATTTGGAGAATAGAATTGCACTTGCAAAGATATTTTTTAGTGAAGTATTGGCTCTGAACGTAATCAGAAGAATAGTATTGACATCAGCTCGCCTTTGATCACAACACAAGCCACCGGTTGATATTATTTCAAATACAATAAGTATTTCTACTCTTCTAACAAACATTCAAGTTCGAACATAATGGCATTCCTATTTACTGTGTATGAAGAAAGATTATCGGTAAATATATTTTTCTAGTACATGGAAAATTGTGTTGGAAAGTATAGTTTCATAGTATGTATTACCGTTTGTTCAGTAGATACTTTTATCCATAGTTTGGCGCCGTGTTTTCTGATTAGATAGATATTCATCGTTTGTATCACCGTTACGCAATGAAAATTGTTCATATTTGAGTTTTTTTTTCTTGATATTTGAGAGCAATAGCAGACTCCATTGTTTCTGATATAGCTGGTTTGCAGTTTCTGTTTTCATGTGAGAATTATCATGACTACGTAATACGTGTTTGCAAAAGTCCCAGGATTACTTGCCACTGTACTAAGATCTTTGGTGCTTTGAATCTAGTGTTGTCATTTTATCCGTTCCCATCCTTTCTTATGTCTATTTATTTTTCGCTTGATATTAATCTTATTGCGTGACCTGCCCTCGAAATTCGTTTGAACCAGACGCCACGATAAGTGCCTGGTAGAATAATAATAATAATAACAATAATAATAATACGCAGGTATCGGCATTGACGACACGTTCGTGATGCTCGCTTCTTGGAGACGCTCCCGCATCCAGGACCCGGTTCCTGAACGCCTGGCCCACACCTTCGCCGACGCCGCGGTGTCCATCACCATTACCTCCATCACAGACATGATCTCCTTCTTCATCGGCGCCATCACACCTTTCCCCTCCGTTCAAATTTTCTGCATTTATACCGGTGAGAATTGGCTTTTATTTGTAGTGAATACATGCTAGTAAAGTTGCCAGGTTGAAGTTGCCGCCATCACAGTCATGATCTTCTTCATTATCGGCGCCATTACACCGTTCCCCTCCGTTCAAATTTTCTGCATTTATACCGGTGAGAAATGGCTCTTGTTTGTAGGATAAATACTAGAAAAGTTGCCATGTTGAAGTGTTTTTATATAAACTGTGAATGTACAATGCAAAAATATTCTAAACCGTGACTCTCCTCGAACACTTTGTACCATTATTACGTCCAGTGAATCCTTGGTTAGTAATTAGGGCCCAGTTCAACCGAAACTCTGATCCAATAAACCTGTTTTGAACACGCGGGGATTGTTCAGTGCGTCATTTTCTATTCCAATATTCTCCTGAAAATTCGTAATAATATATTGGATAATGATAATCGGTAATCGTCAATTTGTGTACTAACAATGATTTTCGGTATAAGAAATCCCAGAAAAGGAAACTATCTCGAAATGCCATCTCAGTCGAAATTCCGCAATATGATTACCATTGAAAAGGCTCAGGGTCAACTTAAAAATGTTAAGCTTTCAGATGGAAGTTGCAGTGAAACCCGTCATAGATTTTGTCGACACTTTTTCACTAGTTACCGATATCGTTCTGGGCTTGGTTCGTTAGATAGATGCGGATCGCCTTACATTATCCAATAGGAGATGAACTCAAGAATGCGTCAGTTCGTTTGACTAGCATGGATGATCAGACTAGTTCCCAGTGACCTCCATCGTTAGCAGCGTTACGGTCATCAAGTCTCTATGTCAGGCTTTGTATTTTCAAGCATTAACAGCCTTATTTCCATATTTTAGATAGGTTCTAATTCCACCGTTCTATAGCGTGTAGGAAAACCGAAGGAATTGTTATCAGATTTCTGTTGCTGCTGCAGCAGTAGCAGCACGTGCGGTTTAAATAGCAAGAGATATGCTCTCAGGTGATTTAGTATTTCAATTTTTACGACAAATAATTTCAAGCAACAATAAACTGCTGTAGTGGAGGAAATAGTGAGCCAATTTAAACAAATGAAATGAGCTGTGTATTTGAATTAACCGGTAAGATTAAATATTTGCCACTCAGTGATGCCTGTGAGTTATGGAAAGATCGGGTTCCAAAGGCCGTATCCCTTGTGAATCTAGTCACGAAAAGTCCAAGAATCGGCAACAGGCCATGGGTCTATTTCTTCAACGCCGACACTTCTATTATATTCTTTACTGCAGGCACCGCTGTGCTGATGACCTACCTGTGGCACATCACCCTCTTCGGGGCGCTGTTGGCTTTATCGGGTTACGCTGAGCAGAAGCAACTACACAACCTCGCCTGCATTCCCGTCAAGCCCGTGTCAGAGTCAAGTAAGTCAACATGAAGTCGACCGCTCATGAGTAACTAAAAATATTCAGAATTTTTAGAATGATCTTCACCCTTTAAAGGAATCTCAAGCGTCCGCAAGGCTCCTTTACATTGCTTCTAACTCTGAGGTTTTTGTCATAAGAGGGCTAAAATATCGTTCTCATGAAATTATTGGAGCTTAACCCTATACCGCCTGACATGAGTAACCGGAGCAATATTGTCACAATCCTACTTCCAAAAAATGATACGTTCTAGTGAGCGCAAAATGACTTGCACTGATGGTTGCCGCCACGTACGACAACTTAAAAATGTTCTCTGTTGCGTTCAAACGTCTTGGTTGCTACACTCGATAGTTTAGGTACAATTCAAGTTGAAACATGTGTACATGGAGATTGACATACGGCGGTAGAGGGCTTAATGACAGAACTTCTGGAAAGAAGCTCATGAAGGGAGTTAAACTGAACGACAGTTGCTTGTTCCACTAAATTTTGTTCAGCCCTGAATGGTCCAATCATTAACACTTTATCTTGGATAGAAAGCCCGGCAAATTATTTATTAGGTTCCAATTTTTGGTATCAGGGTTACCATGAACCTTGCTTTGTGCATTGGAACCAATTATTTAAAAAAACCTGTGCGTTTGAACTAAAGTTTTGTACAATCGCTGAATGAGCTTGGAAAGCATCGTTCGATACCTATGGCGGTGCTAATCACAATTATCTCGAATCAAAACTACATTTTAAACGTACTAAGCTGATGTACATGCAACCTTTTTTGCAGAGGATGAAGACTGCTGCTACCGCGCGTGCTGCTCTGGTGGAATCAGCAAAACGGACCCTTACAATCCTGAGGACAACAAGCGACACGCCATCATGGTGCTCTTCAGGGACTACGTGGCAGTCTTTCTCAACATCCCTGCCGTTAAAGGTACCTACAAATCAAACGCGTTACGTTGTATATTGGTAACCACCATGATGGTAATTAGCTGTTGCTGATGTCTCCTCTTCTTTGTACCATAACCATAGAATACAGCTATTCTATGGTTATACATATGGTATAACAATAGAATACAGTAGCCTTTTTCATGGTTTTAACTGCTATAGTGAGAAAAAAAAAAGGATTCTCGTGTATTCTTTTTACTCCCCTCGAGCCGTTTAGACAAATCACGTGCCCTGTTTTTGTAAGGTGATATTCTCCAGTTAATTATGTTAACTGATACAAATAAAAATTAACACTACAAAATTGATTCCATAATTTTAGAAGAGGCCGCTACTTTCTGGCACGTGAAGAATAGGTATATAGTAGACTTGTAGTTTTTTCGGATTGAAAAAAATGAGCACCAGTTAGCCCTGTTCCACATTGTATTTCTCCGGAATATCTCGTAATGCCTGAGCCTTTTATTGTAATGTTTCGTTTGTCTTGGTCATTTTTCTTCAATTAAAGTTCTTTTACTACAGCCCTTGTCGTGTTGATCTTCTTGGGCTACTTATCCGTGGCCATCTGGGGTTGCACGATGGTCACCGAGGGACTGGAGAGAAGAAAGCTGTCACGTTACGACTCCTACTCCGTCCAGTACTATGACCTCGAAGATACTTACTTCAGGGCATTTCCTTACAGGATTCAGGTCTGTTTTTAATGCCAATTCTATGAGAATGCCTTTATTTTACTGCTCACCTCCTTCTAGACTAAAAACCGAACTTTAATATTGAAGTGTCTTGCTCTATAATGTAGTAGTTGGATAATTACTTGCCTTGTTATGTGTAAAAAGTTGTTCAAATTTATGAAAATATGGATAATGGAAATGAATTTTACTCTCCGTACTTGGAGTTGATTTGAATTTAGTTCCACCGCGTGATGTGTTCTATCTTTTTTTCCAGTATGTTTCGTACATGATAATTTGTTGTATATTTAACAGATTATTTTCGCTGGCGACTACGAATACCACGACAACGCTACGGCCGACGCCATATTGGGGTTCTTGGAAAAAGTAGAGGCGCTACCCAATATTGGTGACCCTTTGTACACCGTATCCTGGCTACGGTCGTGGAGATCCTTCATGGAGAGGAACGGCGAGTACCTCGGCATCAACAACACAGACGAAGTTTCCTTGATACAGAACCTCAAAGAAGTGAGACCGCAATGACACAAAGTTTAATCGCTGCTTGACATGCGACTAACCTTCTTTAATTGCCAACATTCATTTTCGATTCACTTTTTATTATCACACTTCTATTTAACTTCAATTCTTGCTGTTTGTCTATCTGTTTCAAATCTTATAATCGACATTTAACACTCTTCTACCTGTACGATCGATCTGAAATTTTGCACGCTTACGTATAGTGGGAGACAACGCGTGAATCAATTGGCTGAAAAAATATTAAAAATGATTTTTTAATATTTAAAAAGAAAATAGGAAATTCATTGTACATGTGTTACATCAGAGACACCAGCCTCTGTAGAAGTGTGGTCTTTGTAAGGTTCTTTTTAAACGTATGTTATTATTGTTACATTGATGGCTAGAACATAGCGTGGGATATGATCACTTTTTTAATTCCGACAGCTTGAACATTGCACGCGTTTGAAATTATTATTTGATACTGCACATGCACTGTCGAAAATCTCATTAACTTGTGTACCGGCAGTACTATTTGTCTGGATCGGCGAACATGTACGCACTTGACGTGGCTTTGAACGAGGACGAAACTCGCATCATTGCTTCAAGATTCGTCGTACAGGCCTTCGAAGTCACGGACGCACTTAAAGATCGTCAGCTTATGGAAGATCTTCGTAAGCTAGCCGATGAGTCTAGTCTGAACGTCACGGTCTTCCATCCCTTCTTCATCTTCTTCGATCAGGTAAGATTATCCGTAAATTTTTGGTCTCGATTTTCTTTGCTTTTTGCGAGTTCATTCATGTGCGTTCAGCATTTCTTATGATACAATTCTCATAAATAGTCGATACGGGGCAAGTCTAGTTTTGGGTTTTCTTTATGCATTCCCGGAGCTGAATTTATTGTACATATCTGCAGTCGTGTAAATGTTGACTCCTGGATGTCAACGACTGAGGGTTCTGTTGCCAATATTCAATTCATCTGCTTGGACCAGGCTGGTTTTGTTTTTAGGTTTCCTCATAATGCAGTACATCATCTTCTTTAATATGTCATCTTACTTTTGTACATTTCTACAATTTTCCTGACTGTTTTGTCACACCATTAACGGATTTTTTCATCTTTTTTTTTTACAGTTCACGCTGGTGCGCAGTACCAGCATACAAACCATATCTCTGGCAGCAGCTATAATGATGGTAGTTTCACTCATATTCATTCCGAATCCCCTCTGCTCGCTGTGGGTTGCCTTCTCCATCATATCCATTGAAATAGGCGTCGTAGGATATATGACCCTGTGGGGCGTCAACCTTGACTCCATATCTATGATACAACTGATTATGTGCATCGGCTTCAGCGTGGACTTCTCTGCTCACATTTCTTACGCGTATCTGGCTGCTAAAGTGGATACGCCTGATGAGAGAGTGAAGGAATGTCTATATTCATTAGGACTGCCCATCGTACAAGGCGGATTGTCGACAATCCTCGGAATCATGGCTTTGGTATTGGCGCCGTCTTACATCTTCATCACCTTCTTCAAGACCGTTTTTCTAGTTATTTTCTTCGGAGCCATTCACGGTCTTTTTCTTCTCCCAGTTCTGCTGTCGCTTTTAGGACCCGGCTCCTTTTCAAAGAATAAAAAGAAAGATGCTGTCGTTTCTCATCCCATGTATTACGAAAACGGAGGTTTCATTATGCACAATGGCATTGGATCGATGCCAGTGCACCCAGCCTTGCCTATTAGCCCCAACCACTTGCCACCACACCTGCAATTGTCCACAGACAAACAGCTCCAGATCCCAAGGCCTAAAAGTTTCGGAAATCATCCTAGCCAAAAAATCGTCACATCCCCGCCTGTTAGCTGCTACAAGAACAACGCATATCTTGGACCTGCTGCTAGCGGTGGCTTGGTTAAGGAAGAGAGTGGAAGTCTTGAGAGGGACTTGGGTCTTGGCACTTCAGGCGAAGAGAGCAGTGAAAGCAGCCTGCGTCAGGGAGTTGGTCGTAAAACAAGTGCCCTCCCGACCATTGCTGACAGCAGGAAAATAAGGGACCCGGGTCACGAAGCTTACCAAAACAATGGCTATATTAGCGACAGTTTTGAAGCAGAGAGAAGGAGGGCATTTGAACGTCGTGGAGACTACTTTGATGAATGGGACAATCATCAACCAGAACGGAATCCTAGATGGCAGAGCGCTCGATACAACCCATCTGAAGCGCGTGGATACAGACTAAATCGCAACGAACAATATCGCGGTGAGCCCTACCGCCCACACAGACACAGTGCCGACAACCCCCGGAAAAGTGCGATTGAACGTCACCGTAGCAGTGCCGACAACTATCGTAGTAGCAACACTGCCGCCACTTCAGACCTGCGCAACAGCTCAGAATATAAACGAACCAACTCTGATAACTACCGTAGCAGTGTTGAAGTCCCTAGAAATAGCAAAAGTCGTTCACGTGAGCGCCACTGATGAGTGCCAAAAACTTGAGAAATTTCAAGACGCCTCTTCGTGTGTTATATTGTAAATAATTAGCTGCCAGACGTGCCCTTGTGTGCCATTCCATTCATTTAGGCTTTTAGACAAGTGGAAAGATTATCTGTTGGAGGGTACCAGTGTGATGCGAATGACCTCACAAGTTTCTGCGAAGTTCAGTTACCACTTTTATTATACCAGTGGCAGTTTCTCCTTTTTTTGCAAATGACCATGCGCAAGTGACATTTTATCATTTATGGTAGTTGTTTCATTCTCAGAGGGGTATAGCGACGCTCTCTGGCACTGACGCTCAAGACGGCCCTGTAGGAACCGCTAGAGTTGCTATAAATGTCGACATGTTCCTGTGATAACTACCGTCCTTATTAATAAACTTAAGCAATGTATTTATACCTGTGTTTGCAGACTATTTTGGTAAATGTGAGAACTGACTTCGAAAATCAATTTTGGCATGTAAACTGTCGATTGAAGAGTAACTCGTGATGTGACCCGAAGCTCTTGGAGAGATCCAAGTCAAGCTGAGTATCTGTTGGTTGGAATTACAATGTACGTATAGAATCTCAGTTATCCGACACCAAATAAGTTATAATGTAAGGAGATGACTCGGATGTAGGTTATTTGACTTGGTGGTCACGAGAATTGGCCATTTGAACTCGATGGTTCGCTTTGATCGAAGCTCGACGAAGTTGAACACCCTGAGAATGTATTTTTCCTGCTATCAGACAAAGTGCGCACGGCTTCGCGATTCTTTTCATATCGTTGTGCATTGAATGTGGAGTGAGCTTATACCCTTGAATTAGCAATACTTATAGTTCAGCTTTCGTCCCATATATGAAGAGAGCTAAGATTTTCTTTTTTTTGCCCACCACTTTTACCACGTGTAAAGTCGTGCTTCCCTTTTCCTCGTACTTCCTGAACGTTAACAATTTTTTCCATTCCTTCCTGGCTTTCTCTTAAATTATTTAGAACACGATACTATGCCTTGTAAACTTTCACTTTAAGGATTACTTTTTTTGCTCAACTACGTGAAGAAGCGAACTAAAGACACGCGTGTACCTACATGTCGAATATCTCATGCAGCTTTGCCCATGTTTTGTTGCGTATCATAGCATATATAGGTTGCATGTCTATCATGGGCTCCTTGAAGTGATTGGGTGGAATCGAAGTAAAAATACTGCCGTGCGACCTTCAATGGGAGCTTTTCACTTGTACCTCAGTGATGTATAACCTTAAAATCGAGATACTAGAATACTGGAATTTTAATAAGAGTTAAGTTCCAGATTGTGACATTGTGTGACGATGCATTGGACTTCGATGAGCGATCGCTGGACTAGATTGTGGTTTTGTCAAGGGTAGTAGTGTTTTAAGTGCCGCGATTTTTAGTTCCTGCTGACTTTAACGAAGATTTTAGTGACGCCCCTCGTTGGAATTAAAGTAATAATTAAATCGGGAAATATCGTAAATGGATAAATTTAACTAACTTGTAAGGTCACTTATTAGATATTTTTAGACAGGACATGACTGGCATTTAAATTCTGTGAATACCGGGTAAATTTTAGTCGTCGTTTGTAGACCGAAATCACCCAGAAGAAGGAATCCAGCTTTGAAAATTATACTTTTGAAGTTTCTCTAGGATTCGGTGGCCTATGTATTAATTCTGAATTTGCCACCAGACTGAAATATTTTGCCATTGTAAAACAACTTTCCGTATTTCACATTAAATTCCCTTGTAAATAATGTCCTAAGTTGTTATCCATGAAAGTTTTTTGAAGTAACGTAGCAACTTGAACGCATTTGATTTTTCTTAGTAGCCAAATTGATGGCGCTCACGTCTCACGATGTTCTTGAACTCTTAGTTTTTTATCGTTTAATGCATGGAGAGTGATTGAATTGAAATTTAATTTGAACTAATTCTACCGACGGTGGTTGCGGCTGTCCAGCTCCTATTACATTTTGGTATATAAAAAGAAGCCAATTGAACAAATTGCCACATAGTTGTCACAGCTTATTTGTGTTATGTAGCAATTGTAATCTATGGATATCATCTCCTTAGCATGCAGATTCATGTACATAAACTCGTGAATAATGGAGTGCTCTTAGCCGTTTTGGACTTTTCATATTTGCCTGTCTATTGTGCTTTTAATAAGAGGTTCCGAATATGGCTTGGGCGTAATTTTTCCGCGACCATAAATGTAACTGCAGCTCTTTTTCATGTAGTCTGGATGAGCTGAAACTTGTACAGAGAATGCGACGTGGATAAAGATTATATTCAGGATTTAATGTCTTACTGAATCTCCTTATCCATCGCAGCTTCGTCTGCCCATTCCTTGGTCTGCCCGCGCCTTGTGTGCAGCTCCATGAATAAGCAATGGTCACGTTCGCGCCATGTCTTACGACGTCTCTCATCGGCACAGTGTTTTACCTGTTTTTACCATCTTGGCAATATCATTAAAAATCTTTAATTAAAACTAATTGTTGATGGGTTGCAAATCGTTGCAAATTCGTGCTGCAGGTAATCCTAGCTCACATGGAGCTCCATTCGAGCGCGGTAGCATAGCTCACGTGTAGAGTTGCACGAAATCTGCCTCTTCACGAATTGGCTAGGCGATTAGACTTGGTACGATGGGATGTGTCAGTGTACTCGTCGTTTAGTTATTGCCCCTATGACTAACTTTTCGAGGATTTTGTAGGGGAAACCTCGGGTTCATATTTGGTTTGAAGAGTCTTCGTCGTTCTCGCCGGGCATAGATGCTATCGGTTAGGTTGTGTGGACAGTGGAGAATAAACGTTGAAGCTCGAAACCAAGTGCCCTTAATTTTATGACCATAGGATATTTTCATGGGTTTGTTGGGCAATGTTACATTCGATACTCATGTTGGTTGGTCTAATTCAATGTTTTGTCATCGGAGGTTAGTGCCCGATTAAGTGATTGACAGAAAAATTTTAAAGGTGCGTGTATGCGGGGCAAGTTGTTGCAGTTATTGCATAGTGACGGCTACAAGTCGCCGCCTTTAGTTTTAACGGCGAGTAGGTTTATGCACGGACAAGTAAAAGCTGCAGTATTTTCCCATTAATGGCAAAAAGTGCGTTTTTATAGGCCAGAAAAAAAGACAAGTTAGTGGACAATTTCAATTTTGCATACCTATCCACACTAATTTCACAAATCATTCATGAAGTCTTGATACGAATGTAATGTAAATTGATAGAAGTAGAAGTAAGAAACTGGTTGCTATGACTATGTTGAATGTTAACCTTAATTATTATTAGAATTGTGACAGACAAATAAAGGCTTTTAAAAACTTGAGTTTTTAACCCATAATATAGATTTATAATTTTGGAAACAAATATTACTGTTCAACTTTCTGGGATGAATATTCTATCACTGAACGACGAAGCGAAAAAGATTCACAATTTTTTTTAATTCAATAAATTACACTATGTTGGGTTCAGGCTAGCCGCTACTCTGTAATAAGAACCCGAAAATTTTCATGATCAGCCAATAAGGTGGCTGTTGGTTGCTCACTCGTGCACGAAAACTACGTAGCTAGTCGGTTTTTATTCCTCCCTACTTGCCCCTGAAGCAGACGGTAGTCACAGTACCGCTCTAAACGTGGCAAGTAGTCCAAAAATTATCGCGGTTAATACAATACACATCTATTATTAACTAAAACTTGCCCAGTGCACGGCAAGTAACTTTGGAAGACCTCATAATTTATAAATTTGACCACGAAGGTCGCAGAATGTGATACAAGCAAGCACGCCTGTCCCAAACTCAAGCCCCATCGACACGTTCTAACTTATCGTCAGTCTTGTATAGAATAGAAGTGTCGGCGCTGAAGAAATAGGCCCTGGCCCATGGCCTGTTGCCGATTCTTGAACTTTTCGTGACTTGATTCACAAGGGATCCGGCCTTTGGAACCCGATCTTTCCATAGCTGACGATTGATTGAGATAGCTGCTGGACTTATTGCCTGGTCCGTAATTTGGCATTTTTAGACTGAACATATGCTCCTGCATAGCTTCGTCTAGTCTGTTTTTGAAGATGTTCATACTCGGAGCGTCAACGATGCTATCAGGTAGGCTGTTCCACATGTCGGTGACTCGAAGCGAGAAGAAATGTTGTCGCATGGATGTGTTCAAACGCTGTTTTTTTTTTAGTTTGTCATTGTCATGTCATGTCATGACAAGTTTGATATTGAAGACAGAGCGTGTAGCAACTAAGCTGGACGTCCTGCATGACAGTTTTAAGGTTTGAAAAATATGGAAAAGACTGATGCGAGATTTTTGGGTACAAGAGCGGTGCACTGCCTGCCATCTCCCTTTCTTTTCAAAGTTTAATCCATGGTGGGCTGGGCACTGACAGTCGGTTTTCGGCAGATCTCTTAGCTTGAGGATGACGGCTACTATCCTTGCGCAACACTTGTGCGCATAGCACGACACGTAACGCATTGCGATTTCATTAAAGCTGTGGTTCTCCAACTTGTATGGTAATGATCATATTTGAACAAGGCAAAGGCCTCCACCTGTTAACGTTAACAAAACTTTTAACAATACTGAGTTCCTGCCTCGTAATACTTAATTGCCTCGTATTTTAAGAAATGCTAAAATGTCGAGCGAAAGATGACGTGTGGGATGGCAGGAAGTTAAACCAACCAGCTGAAAATCGAAATAATTCGCTCCTACGTAATGAATACTGATAATAACCGGAGACTAAAAAGAGATTTAAGTTTGAAATTGTTTGTCCCAAAAATGCTTATGCTCAGGGGGCGCCTAGTGTGTATTTCAGAGATGCAGCTGCTGACAATGCTGTGTTGCAGAAAAACAATGGGACCTATAGAAGATTAAAGCTTGAAAAAAAACGATGGGACGTATAGAAAAATAAAAACTTTGAAACACGATGGGACGTATAGAAGAATAAAAAGATGAAAAAACGATCGGACGTTTAGAAGAATGAAAGGTTGAGCTACAAACCACCGCCTTAAAGAGGGCAACTAATTAATTATCTCTTAATTATATCTTCAGCACGTTCTACGAACGCGTGCCTCCCGATTTGACGTTAACTGGAAATAATCGACTTTATTATTGGCATCAGAAACCGAAGAGATAATGTCATAAACATCAGCTGGCTCCCTCATTTGATAAGCTGCATCTAACCTAACTTCATCTCATGCAGGATGCAGATGCATCGCGGCTACGAACATAAGCGACTTCCTATTAACTCCGAAAATATCGGAGGCTCCTTAATTGGCCCCGTACTGCGGTGGCTGTTAATGTGCAATGCAATGCAATGTGCACTGTACAGCGGTGCGCCTGAAGGCTCATTGTTATTGAGATGGTTGCAGCAATTTAGAATATTTTCAATGCGCATAATTAATGATAAGCATAAACTGTGAAATCTCGCATTGGGGTCCATGATGATCCATCTGCCGTTTCTCCGCTTCAAACTAATGAGACACGCTCTCCGCTTTTTTTAATAAGGAGATTCAAGAGAGCACTATAAGCTCTATTACTTATTTCATTTAAGTATCAATATTTCAGTAATTCGCGATACAGGGAGGTGACATTCATGTCGCAAAACGCATTTGATTTGGGATTCAGTCGAAATTCAATAAGTATCGTAACTAACGAACTACTCGGCAAGCCGCTAACATCATAAAATAGAAACACGAGTCAATTCACACCAGCGAGCGCAGAAAATGTTGTTACTGCGAAAGAATTTAAAGATCAAATGGAATTTTGTTATCAGAGATTGGTACAGTTGTTTGAATGAAGAAGGCTCCCGCTTTTAGTGGCAGCTGCTCCCAAAGCCATCAGTGGTATTTTAATTTCAAAGTAAGCGCAATTCTTTAGGAAAAATCGCAAACGACTGTATGGGTACACTGCGAGGCCATACTCATTAACAGTGAGTAATAGAAAATGAGTTAAACTAGACGTGTTCGGTTTCACGAATACATTTGAAATTTATATTCATTACGTTACTAGAATTTTTGTAATTTAATCAAGAAAATCCGAGGTTACGGTAAAAGAAGCATCACTTTTACAGTGAATTTAACTCGAAGATGTATGACACTGTGCATTAATAAGAGAAAATGCAATTGGGTTCCTGCATACCAACCAATATATTATAAACAATAATTTCACATTCACACACATTTCAATGACCTGCCAGGTTAGAGACTTTGCTCAGGCACTCATGAATACAAATACAGTTGGCAGCTGACTCCCGTAAGTGTAAAAATTTTTAATGATATTTTCATCATGCCAACAGAAAATGAAATTCGACTTAGAGGAAAAATAAATTAGAAGTGTATCAGGAGGAAACTGCATGCGCATGAAAATGTGAATAACCCAAATTTTGCTTGGGGCTATGGTTTTCCCCTCACTCACTGCATGGACTGGATGGAGCGGCGAGGTTAGTTTTTGCTGCAAGTTTCGCGGCTGGGCATCCCGTTCCCGTAGTCCCGTGCCCGATGTTGGTTAGAGCTGCGCGCGCAGTGGTGGAGAGTGGTCGTGTGTTATCACTACTAATACTAAGTGCCCTCCAAATCTTGTTGATTATTGAACTGATTGTACAGAAGATTGTGTGTGCTAGTTAATTAAAATAAATACGTGTATTTATTTTTACGTGTACACTCTGGTGAACGTGATTATGTTACGCACATATTCATCATGCTGCATGCAATCATAGGTATATAATTTGAAAAAAAAACGAAGGTTACGGTTACAGAGTTTTTTTCCTTTTCTGAGCATAGTGCGCTGTAATATTGTGCTTTGATGCGTCTGACAAGGAGATTTTACCTGCAACAGTATTTAAATTTACTGCTATGTTTCGCTAAAAAATTATCCATTTAAAAATATAAAGTTAAACTGGGCGCACGTCGCACGTGACTCGTTGCTTCGTTCGTCAAGAATTCGTAGGTCTCCTTCACGCTCTGACTACCGCAGAGATTATCAAGCCGTACAGCGAAGGTTACTTTCAGGTGACACAGCAACACTTCCCATTCCATGAAATAACTTTAAGTGATTATATTTCCATCTCCGGAATATGTAGTGCCAAACACATGGTTATATGGAAACAAATTGCAAGTTAACGCAGATTGTTATTTTATCGTGTTATTTTATGCAGGTATTCTCATATTTATTTAGCAACGAGTAGATTTGTTTGTGTAGGGGTTTAGATATACATTATAAGTTATTTCGGTTTTGTTCGTAAATAAAGAGAAGATATTCGAAGATTTTAATTTGATTGTGCAATTGATAAATATATTAAAGATTACGGAAAAGTAGGGATAGGAATTTCAAAAATGCAGGAATTATCAAGCTCGACAACGCCTTGCCAACCTGCAGTAGTAAATGTATTTAGTATGTGTATGGTATTGGTGGTGGTACGGTTTCTGGTACCGGGTGGTACGCGGCGATTGTACGGCCACTCTATGTGGTACTTGATCGCAAAAGAAATTAGGAGACACTAGACTATTGGCCTGTGGGGAGCAAAGCTGTGGACAACAAATATATTGAACACCGTACCAATCTGCCCTGAATGCAACGCCTAGTCTATTTCCGCAAGGTTACCCATCTGCCGCAGTTAGGACTGGCCTGCAATCCCATTCTCTTTAAAACATTAAGAAATTTTAATCACCAATTACGTAAAGAAATAGCCCAGAATGTAATGAACGTTACAACGATGCACCACTTCATACTCTTACGGCTTACCTGCGCTCAAATTGTTGCCAGCTCATAAGATACTGCGACAAATCGGCCACGCTCCTGAGAAGTTCCATCTACAACCTCGTTGAATTTCATTGATATTATTCAGAATACGAACAGGGATTCGGGTCATAAAGCCACGAAACAAGGTCCATCGTCATTTTAGAATTTAGACGATGGGTCGTTCGATCGATTGGTGATTCGATTTATAGGTTGAATAATTGCGGATTGGAGGGGCCACGAATAAATACTGGAACGTCTCTACGTGCTAGGTCTGATTAGGACTAAATAATTTCGAACCTCGAAAAAGATGCTGAGTTATACTTTTTTCGGCTTCGGTGCTGGGCCGGTTGGTCTAATTCGATTAATTTTCTTTGTCATAATGACTTGTAACTGATAACGCAATATGTCCGCGTTGTTGGAAACAACGAAATTAAAAGAAGGGAGCAGCTAATTCCGATTTGCGTTGGACCTGACAGTGTTGTTTGGTATCCGGCAGGCGAACAAGCTTGAACTGTTGTTGTTGCTGGCATCTCCTTGGGCGTTTCGTGAAGGTCACAAGCTCGAGGTCCAAGCTCGAGGTCCTACTAACTTTACGTTAATAATATCTTATATTAAAAATAGATTATGGGAATATTTTAAAGCAAAATAACATTTCCCAGTATTTAAGTTATTATTGCGTCGTCTATAATCTATGTTTAATGAGAACTTGTAGAATTAGTTCCTGACAAAAAAAAAAAAAAGAAAACATTTCGAAAAGTTTTGCATTTTGTAGAATTAGTTCCTGACAAAAAAGAAAACATTTCGAAAAGTTTTGCATTTTATAATTTAACATTTAACAGACGTGGCTCAATTAATCCTCGCTTTTCCCCGACTCGGTTTTCTGATCACTAGAAGTGGTATAGATATAGAAAAATACTTAGTAAATTTCAGTTAAGTTCTTTGATCTTGATGTTCTAATCGAAATACAAGCTAGTGAGGGAAAAAGTTATTCAGTTGCTTGCTATATTATCATATTATATGATTATATAATTTCTATCATCATATTCTATATTATCATATTATATAATTTATAGCATATTATATAATATTTCATATTATATAATTTCTATTCTTTCCACTTAGTTCGTAGCTTCTTTTGTATCCGGATTTTTAAAGTTTTTGGTCATCTGCCCAAGCATCACATCGTTAAATTGAAGGGCAGACTTCAATTAGAAAACGAATAACAGTTTTTGTGATAATTTAATCCGAGTGGTAAAATAAAATAACATCTGCATGTGTTAACAATACAATCTTTTCAGTATTGCCTGTAGACAAAATCAACCTATATACCATCTATAAAATCTACAAGTGAAAGACTGCATGAAACCAAAGAAATAATAATCTTGTTCTCGTAGTCGAACTGAACCTAACCTCATAAAATGGGAGGCACTTCGGAACGACGCAGTCCGAACACGTTACCAGCGCCCGCTGCACACCAACGAAGATGCCGACATCCAACTCCGCCGAGGGATCCGAATACCATGTAAATAATTATAATTAAAATGAAAATACGTATAATAAATCTTGAAAATTGTTATTGGGTATTTTTAGCGCATTTTCTCATATATGGAAAAAATGCACTATTGCGCTCACCATGCCCGTCCGTCTGTCTGTCTGTCCGTCCGTGACTTCACGTTTTCTTCGACGAGAAAATGCGCGCTCTGTCACTCACTGCATTGAGTGCTTAGTTATATTTTTTCTGTAATTTTTACCATAAATTTGTACCATTTGTGTGCTTGAAAATAGTCGAAGAGAGCAGAGCCACTCGATGTTGTTCGAAAGCTGTGCCTGCATTAATTAAATTAAATTGAATTAATTTCATTAAAACAGTGCCTTCATTCGCATTCATTGGCGAATTAATATTGAAGAGCCACAGGGGATGCTAATGTTTTAAGATTTAACGTTACAACATAGTTTGCCTCAACTTAGCATTCTGAAATATTCAAACGGATTTTTGGTGTGTGAAACTGTGTTGTATGACACAGATGATGACCGAGATGTCTTGTTGCTTGTGTTATATAATATACATACAACATAAATATAAGAACCATAAAATTTCATGATTAGAAAGAATATTTATGTGCATTTTTCATACACAACGGGAAGCACAAGGTAAAATTATTTATTTATATTATTTTTTTCATGATATTTTATCCCCTTACAATATAATTAAATACATTTATTCGTCGCAGGCGAGGATCCGGACGCCCAGAGATAACTCACGAAAACATGAGCATCATAGGAAAGCTGCTGACTCGATTTCTACCGAACTCCAAATTCGTTGAAAACAAAAAAAATTTCTTCTTTGAAAGATTCGACTCTTTATTATCAAGATTATTCTTCAAACTGGGCGAAGCAATTGCAGATCATACCGGCTATTTTATTATGGTTCCTCTTTTCATCACTATAATATTCGCGACTGCCTATCAGAGAATAAGTTGGACAGACGATCCCGAATACCTCTTCTCTCCTAGCAATGGACGAGCCCGGCAAGAAAGAGCCGTACTTGATAAATACTTCCCAACAAATACCTCGAAGATGTTTGACGCAGCTCGGTTGATTCGCAACGGTCGCTACGTTCATTTTGGTGTCATGGCAAAAGACGAAACGAATTTGATCGACGAAGAACTTTGGAGTGAACTGAAAGCAATTGACCATTATGCGTTAAACTTCGAATTCCAGGACGAAGCCGGAAATACATACACGTATGAAGACGTGTGCGCAAGAATTGCGGGGAAGTGCGTGGGCAATAACTTTCTCGAGTTAGGAGTTCATATTCCTGAAATGAAACAAGGCAAATTCAAATTCCCATTCCCTGTAATGCTGAACCCTTCTAGTTTCGCTAACTACGTCTTCCCCAGTTTCATGGCAGGCATCGAACTTCACCCTGACAACACCATTAAGATAGCTAGGGCTGTAAAGCTTCATTACTGGGGAACTTCATCAACTAAGGAAATGGATCAACTGTGAGTATGAGTTTTGTCGTGTGTGCGAACAATTTTTAATATATGTCTTTTTACGCTCACTGGTTTGTCAGAAGTTTCTGATGAAAAAAAATTCCATGCCGCATTTTTGTACGCAATGGGCGGATGGCCTCGAGTCCTCGACCCATGCAAGTATACTGGTTTTTAGCTACCAAATTGTTTCGTGTTCAATTGAAAGTTAAACATCTTTTTATAAGTGCCCATATATTTGAATTAATCTAATTCGAATTCCCAACTATCCACTAACCATTCAATTTATCGCTCATTTTCATAGGTCCAATTTATGGGAGAAGGCGTTTCTCAAGAAATACTTGGCCGGAGAACTTAACGCGATAGCTCCAAATTTAGAAATTTCCATTCACAATTCAAGAACCGCGGAGCTTGAATTCCAAGAAAATACGCGTTCAGTGTTGCCATATTTCCTCGGAACCTTCTTCGTGATGGTGACATTCTGCCTAGCGACCGTCAGCATGGGGGATTGTGTTAGAAGCAAAACACTCCTCGGTTTAGCGGGCATCATCAGTGCTGCTTTGGCCACTTCCACGGCCTTCGGAGTGCTCATCTACTACGGCGTGACCTTCATTGGCATTAACTTGGCTGCACCCTTCCTTATGCTAGGTGAGTACAAATAACCTTTTGCGAAATTGTATTAAAAATATAAAAATCATTTTTTTAAACCAATCTTATTAAATTATTTTAGACATTCCTTCTTAAATGTTCGTCTTACTTTCAATAATGCTCGTCTCACCTCATCCTTTAAAACAAAAGTACATTTTGTTCTCTCTAACAATCTACCTTCACCAATTTAATTATTATTCCCACCATTATTCTAAGTCTCGTCACATTTTTACCTCTATAATTGCTGTTTTTTCTTACCTCATGATCTTGCTCCATATCCTCTGACGGATAAAACTTAGCTATACCTACGATCGTGGTAGCGTCAGTGGTCGCACTTATAGGTAGCGTCTACAGCGGCTGTGTCTGGGTCAAGGTCTCTACCTAGAGCGATTCCTTGGAAACCCCACGTGTCCCTTTCAAATATTCTCTTAAACCTCTTCCTTGAAGTCGGTGGCAGAACTGACTACTATTTCTTCATCTTGGATATTTTCTTTAGCACACTTGACTGAATGTGAATGCGTTTATACAATAGGCAATCGTTAATACTGTAACTAATGAATTAAAACTGATTTAATTTTACGTGTGATTAATGTTCTCCAAGCAATCAACTGTGTAGAATATTAAAAAAACTAGTCTAAATGATCTAACATAATTTTTTTATGAAGTTCATGTACACATTTTGCTTCCAACTTTTTCCAAAAATGATTTAACTGATCATTCTACTTACTTACACTGAGGCTGATGCCATTTTTACCACCTTCTTAGTATCCTTAGTATTTGTTTGGGACATAGCAGTCCCAGGCCACGATGGATCGCCGCCTTTGGTTATCGTTCATCCGCCCTCATTTGGGCCACCTGATGCACGATGCTGTTGCTTGCTTCTCGCCGCTTCTTCTGTTAGAGATAACAGCGATGTGATTAAGTGACATAAATTCTTCCATTCAGCGTATTTCCAAAACGCATTTCCTGGCTTAGTTTATACCAGAATGTGATAACGCTCGAGGCCAGGCTAGCGTTCACGGGCACTAAGAATATTCAAACAAGCACACCAGATCTGCACCAAGCCCACGCATGCGGGGATCTCCGTGACCAAGTCAGTGCAGGGGCGAGAGTAGAAAGCTTTCCTGCCAGATCCTTCAGAGCGCTAAAAAAGGCATTTCCTTTCGTACAAACTAGGATTGTGTATTGCATTTTCAACTACAAGAACAACAGATTATTCGCAGCATTTTAATGATGATTGCTGGTCGGGAATCCCTAGCCTTGAATATCATGCCGAACAGTCCGTGACCCAAAAGAAAAGCAAAAAGAATCTACTAGTTTGTTGTTAGAATTCCAGGCATGACTTTTAGAAAATTTAACAAAAGAAACTCTAAAAATTGATTAAAAAGCAGAACATTATTAGCCGAGCGTCAGTTATAGTCAGCGCCGAGCGTCAGCGCCGCGAACGCTCGTTTCAATACAATTTAACTCAAAAATATTTATAGGATAAAGGACTCTACCATTTTCATGCGACAATCCTAAATCAAGAACCGCAAATTTGTTAATATGTCCACATCAGGCGTGTAATGCGTGTTAGAAACGCTGGCCTTCAAGTTTTTCATCGTTCATAGCTTCATATATACTCAAGGTTGCAAAGCTTAACTCTAATTACGGTAATTAGTATCTTTCTCGATCGGTCTGCAGCCTCATGCGAGTAGACCAATCAGCTCGTGCTTCGGTACCCGTTGAAAAACTAGCCTATCGTTTCTTTATCATCGTTTATCTTCTGCCCCTTCTTCCAATGGTTGTCATTACTTTTATTGAATCCTTTAAATCTTGGTGTAAATATCTTTATTATAGATAAATTCGTCCTTTCATTTTAGAAGGAAAAGGGTATTTTCCAGGGCATAATTTTTTAATTTTAAAAAATTTAATTAAAAAATTTTTTTCCAGGGCCTAATTCCTAATTTTTTTTCTGCGATGCAATGCATATGCTATTCTTTTTGAATTCACTTAAATTATACAGAAGCTCGGAGACTGTGGAGATGCAATCAAGTGAACATTGTGTACGTGGGTGACGTGTTGCCTATATAACCGACCATGACCGAGATCGCGGTAAAAAACACCCTTGCTTCACTCTTCTCGCGCCGACTGCCTCTGTTTCGTACCAAGATTTGATACTCGTAATGTGAATACATCAGTGCTGATTTGTAAATACAATAAATACATCACTGGTGTTTTGTAAATACAATGAATAAATCACTGCTAATTTGTAAATACAATAAATACATCAGTGCTGATTTGTAAATACAATAAATACATCACTGCTGATTTGTAAATACAATAAATACATCACTGCTGATTTGTAAATACAATAAATACATCACTGGTGTTTTGTAAATACAATAAATACATCACTGGTGATTTGTAAATACAATAAATACATCACTGCTGATTTGTAAATACAATAAATACATCACTGGTGATTTGTAAATACAATAAATACATCACTGCTGATTTGTAAATACAATAAATACATCACTGC
>NW_025936130.1:217836-225864 GCF_000764305.2 Hyalella azteca | reverse complement strand
TCACGGTAATCTCCCACTACACGCACATGACAGCTCACGGTAATCTCCCACTACACGCACACGACAGATCACGGTAATCTCCCACTACACGCACATGACAGCTCACGGTAATCTCCCATTACATGCACATGACAGATCACGGTAATCAGGCACAAGATTTCTCATGGGTATCGCAGCTGATGCTCTCATGAACTGACATTTTACGCGAACAGTTTTTTTTAACGCCCAGGCTCGGTCCCATACATTCGATGCAACTAGGGCTTGATTGAGAAGAATGATAACGTACACGTATAAGTCACCGTAAATTCTACTTTTTGGTCGTTCTTTACATTCTAAGCATGGGCAAAATATATAAACTAAATTATATATGCGGATAAGTACATCTCGTTTGCAGTAAATACTCTGCATCTTTGAGTTACGCCGAGAGTATACGAGTACACAAATACAATTTTGAAGAAGTAGACTTCCAAGCAGACTGTTTGTATTTGCTATTATAAATTTAAAGTTATAAACAGCGAGGCTATATGAGGTATGAGAGCATAGTTCTAACGCTCACCTTTCATCATCTAAAAAGGAGCTCACATACTCGCTCTTGACCTTGGCGCTCAGCTACTCACAATGCTTTCGTTTGTACAAATTGTTTTTGTAAATTTATTGACTAAATCTGTACCGAAACGCGTGTCACGGAACGTTAACCTGACCATTGATCTGAAACATTATTTTTAATGTGATGAATGTACCTCTAAGAGAAAGTTCGATTATGTTCAGGAACCTTGTTCCCAAATCAGCTCGTGTGCAAGTATTACCGTGTGTTTAAAATCTTAGAACCTGTTCCAGATTGAATTTTTTTCACAAGTAACTCCCGGTTCGTCATGTCAACGACTCCTTTCCCCGAACCACCAAACTGTACGGTTTCCCCATTAGCTGATGGATATTTAAATTAATAATCTCTGAAGTAAAGTTCACTCCATTTGATGGAGTTTGATTCATTCGCAAAAGTATTTCTTAGCGTGAGTTAAAAAAAATCTAGGCAAGGATTTCTTCATAACCAGGCCGGGATTCCCTCATTTATGAGATTAAATGTAATTTACACAGTCAGAATGAACTCACTACATCAAGAGAAATTCACTTTGTCAGGAAAAATCAAATCCATCGAAAGAAATTATTTTCATCGGGAAAATTTCAATTTTTATTCACTCTATCTGGTGGACATTCATCGATCAGGAAAAATTGACTCCATCATCAAAAAAATCTGCATTCCGCCATCGTAACTCATAGATCAGGAGGTCGAGTTTACTTCGCGTTGCTGGCTTAATATGTAGCTTGACTTTGTTCATTTTAAAATTGTCGAACTGCTGATGGAGCCGGACTCTGAAACGTTTTCAATATCGATATGGCGAATTTGCTTGGGGTTTTCTTAGCTTTTAAATTCCTTTTGACTTTTTGAAGAACTGACAAACACAAACATTTTTTCAGATATATTCCGTGTATGAAATGTTCATAGCATTTCCATGCTCTTTGCCAGAAGTTTTCTAGGGGCAAGCGGTCGAAATTTGCAAGAAATGTACAGCAGGTCGAGGCTAGATTAAGTTTCAGGTCGACTACTTTTTATGTCTTCCTGTGAACTGAGTTCAGCCTCCAACAACGTCCATTTGAATCAATCATAATACGGATAGAGTTCGTCAAGTATTGATGATAATCTTTTATGCCATGTTAATTCAAAAAGTAAATGGGTTTAAATAATGTGAAACTCGATGGTCTTTTATAATCTTTAGTTATCAATTACGTGCACGTCACAATACTATTACAAAATTGTTATCTATCTGTTTATTGACTATGTAAGCATTTAATTCACATCAAATACCAGTAAATTTCACCCTTCATCTGACTTTCAGCCTTCCAGCTTGCTATGAGAGAGAATCATCACTTATCAGACATTATGATTGTCTCCAGGGTCTCGTGTATAAAAACTTGCTCCTTTTTTTGTGCACCGAAGACCTCCGAGTTTTAGTATCGGGGAGGGTGGTGGGATGTCGTCGACAGACATGTACGGCTACCACATGACCATGATTTTTTTTTCTCGAGTAATCCGTTACTCGAGTAATCCAAAATCCAAAAAAATTATCCGTGACTTAATTCTGTAAAGACAGAATATTCATTTCTTAATATTTCTTTCTCTTCTGAATTTACTCCATTATATAATAACCAGGATTGAAATAAAAAGCAAATTTTTCCTCTTGATATATATCATGTTTTACGAGTGACAGGAGCCTAGCCTATGTCTACGATTAATTCCTAGCCTATGTTTTCCTATCTTTCCTCCCATAATATTCATCTGAAATTGAATCTCATTTGCACATTCTCTACCTTGACCTAATTATTTAAATCAGGCAGGTGCCGAACTGCGACGCTAGCGAGCTCATTGTCGTACTTTAAGCCAAGTTTAATAGTTGCGATTGAATTTTGCTCAGTTCTATTCATTATTTCATTTAGCATCATGCTAGAAAATTTGTCCCTTGACTCAAAAGCTGAGAGCATTGTTTGTGTACATACTAACAATTCCTTATATTTACTGCCGTTGTCTCACCTTTGCGAGATTTCTTGATTATAAAGCTTGGCGTATTGACGGAATGACTCGTACAAACTGATTGAATTATTCAGTCTTGTTGTGCGATATGAGCAGCTGGTGTCAAAGTCCTCGTTGAGTAAATATTTTGCACCCGGAGCCAGAGTTCAATCATAATTCCTATCAGTTCAATTAATTGTCAAAATATATTTTCTAAAAATTTTACCGTTATTGTCACTGAATTTATGACGGCCAGCACCGTAATTTTTTTCAACTCGACCGTACATCATCGGCGATTTCCCTCGGGGTCTGTGGCTGCGTATGCGCGTGCTTGAAAAGTTCCCGTATTTCCCGATGTTTTTTGCTTCCTTCTGGTTTTTCCGCCTCTGACTAGTACACAGGAGTTGGCTGTATAAGGTAGCTAGCTATACATAAAAAAATCGAAACGTACGTGCTTCGGTTCTCAATTTGAAATGATATGAATGCTGTTAGAAACGAGGCAGTTGATTACTCATTTCTCATTGAACTACTGAAAGGATGTTTCCCACATGTTAAATTTTTTATGCAATATTTTCTAATATTGACAGTAAAATTTTTAATGTGGAATCAAATTTACAACAATTTCAAAACTTTACTCGTTTAGTCGGCGAAGAAACTTGAACGCTCGTCAAGTAACGATCCACGCGCCATCTTAATACAAAGCAGAATTTTCGTTCTCTAAATCTGTTGTGTAGTATTAGACAAAGAATTTTCTACTAAGTAAACAATTATCGAGGCGTCTAATTATTAGTAAGCCTTTAAAACTATTTAACATAATTGGTTGAAGCCATTTAATAAGTAGTAAGACACTCTGACTATTCTGCACTCGACACGCGAGTGTTTGTAAAATAAAACAGGCATCGGCAACTTCATGACAAAGCAGTTTTTTAATCTTTTCAAAAAAATCATCGTTTCCTGATGATTTTTGTCACATGAACTTCTTTTTAAATGCTGATCGTGTTTTTTGTTAAAAATTTTATTTTTCTCATTTAATGCTCTAATAAAAAAAAACAATAAATGAACAACATCGTTGACTCTATTCGTTCGGAAAGGTCTTCTTTCCAGGGTCAGGTATAATAAATGAACGGAAAGATTATTGTATGCTCAAGAATTACTGTAACAAAGTTTGCTCAGTTTTACGTTTCCAAAGCAAGTAAAGGATAACTTTCCGAATTTCTCAACGTATCGGCTGCTCGTATGACATGTGACAAAACAGTGGGGAATAATATTTTATTGTATTTTTCCGCGCAGCGGCATTGACGATCCGTATAACCTGTGACAAAAGGATAACAAGAGGATGACTATTTCAGTCTATATTTGTATATTTGAAAATATTGGCACCATTGACAGCTATGAATTGCGACTAAAAGATAACGTGTGTAATATGTATTTCCCTAGGTGTGGGCACCGACGACACATATAACGTGTGACAAAAACGATAGAAAGAGGATGATTTTTAGCGCATTTTCTCATTTACGGAAAAAATGCACTATTGTGCTCACCATATCCGTCTGTCTGTCCGTCCGTCCGTGAATTCACGTTTTTGTCGACGAGAAAATGCGCTCTCTGTCACTCACTAGCTGCTGTGAGTACTGAGTTATGTTTTGTATTTTTGAATAAATTGGCATCATCGACATCGAAAATAAATACAATGTATTTATTTCCAAGGTATCGGGATTGACGACACGTTCGTGATGCTGGCAGCGTGGCAGCGAGCGAGGTTCCAAGACACGGTGCGAGAACGTCTCTCCAGCGCCTATGCTGACGCTGCGGTGTCCATAACCATCACCTCCCTCACCAACATGATCTCCTTCTATGTCGGCACCTTGACACCCTTCGCTTCTGTGCAAATCTTCTGCATGTACACTGGTTAGTTTTTGTTCTTATTCTAAATTAAACGTTGACCATCGCGTGAAAATTTGGTTTCATTGTTGATCAGATGGCATTTCATTACGTTTACTTACAATACTGTCAATAACCGTCAATATTAATCTAGTAATGAGTTCCAGCCTTGATGGATCGGAACATCAATCCTATAATTAGCTCAATTAATAAATAAATATTGACCGCTAACACGCTCGTACAGGTTTGTCGGTGTTTTTGACGTACATCTGGCACATCACGCTCTTCGGCGCATGTCTAGCACTCTGTGGCAAGATGGAAAAGAAACAAATGCACAACATCACCTGCAGGAAAGTCAAGCCCGTGTCGGAGTCAAGTGAGTACAGTGACTCGTATTGAATTGGGTGTCAGAGACTCGTATTGAATTGGGTGTCAGAGACTCGTATTGAATTGGGTGTCAGAGACTCGTATTGAATTGGGTATCAGAGACTCGTATTGAATTGTCATCGTAGCCTCGACCTAGCGGCTATGGTTGGGCGATCAAAGGATTATGGTCACATTCTCGTAAGAGAAAAAGATGAGATAGCACAGGAACATTATAGAATAATTTTTTGTAAATAATAGTTCCTTAAAAGAACCTTGTGAACACAAGATGAAAGAAAAAATTAGTCAGATTTTTTAGGGTTAAAGGAATACAGTATATCATGAACTACTGTGGTCTCACTTGAAGGTTTTGTGTTGATGGAAGGTATGTTTCTTGTGACATACCGAACCTCGATTTATTTTCTACTAATTATGGAAATATTTACAACAATTGATTAATTTATTCCTGACACTCTAATCTATAAGTTTTCACTTCCACTACATTTACTACATAGAGCATTAAAAACGCAGTGCAACTAATAAAAAGTCTCTATGTTTCTCACCGTGTTAACAAAGCGCCATTATTTAGCGATTTTAAGAGCATAATGGCAGGGGCATGACTGTTAACTGATGCCAACGATCAATTATGCGTCAAACCTTCAAGATCCAGCCGTGCTCATGCATGCGGATGATGTTGTTTATACGGCCTCCTGTGTGTACACTTTCATTGAATTGTTATCTGCACTAACGTGATTTTTTGCTTAATTTAAATTATTGAAAATATTATAATAAAAAATAAAAATGCAACCTTGTTGAGTGCTTGTTGAGTGATGAGCTTTCAACCACAACTTGCACCACCACGCTGCACAACATTAACTGCGTGCATGCACCGACGCAACAAATTTGCTGACATCTAAATTTGCTGAAAATTTGTAGACAATTTCCATTTATCTCTCCAAATGCAATTAAACTTTCATATATATAACCAAAAGCAGCGTTTACACATAAAGGAATTCCGAAGTACATATGCTCCAAAGTAAATATTTTTCGTTGCTATGAAGATTTTTTCATTGTTCTTCTTATTCACTAGCATAACTTTCAGTTTTGCTTAGAAAAATAGTTCAGTTTTGCTTAGAAAAAAAGTGATATTAGTATTGCCTCAGTCTTTAAATGGAAATTACGACGATTTCAATCTTCCCTTCTTATTATACCTAATAGAGCTTTATCATACGATGATCATCCATCATAATATAGAAACCTAAATTTTGAATAAACTAGGCGAAAGAGATTTAATTAAATTTTCTTTATTTCAATGCATTAATTTATTAGGTGTTTATTTTCTAAGCTCTGAGAAATAGACTTAATTGGCCAATTGGCCTAGATCGTAAATTTTTGCTCTGTTAATCAATACTCGAGTAAGCATCATAATAGATTATCATATCGTTGGATTCATTTTAAACATTTGCGTTTATCTCATCTTCACGCAAGAAATTTCTTTGTTTGACATGTTTTTTTCGATTTTTTACGGAGGCGCTTATTGTAGTGTTGAAACATGTGTTTTACTCTTTTGAACGTGTATTCCCTGTAAAGGATGAACCGTAACTTTTGAACATATAATCACTTCAGCGAAGGAGCCGTATATTTTAAACACATATCCCCAACTGAGGAAGAGCCGTATATTTTAAACACATATCCCCAACTGAGGAAGAGCCGTATATTTTAAACACATATCCCCAACAGAGGAAGAACCGTACCTGTACCGTGCTTGTTGCTCTGGAGGAGTGTCCGTTGATGATCCCTACAACCCCGAGGACAACCAGCCCCACGCCATCATGATCATCTTCCGGGACTATGTAGCAGAGTTCATCAACATGCCTGTTGTCAAAGGTAGATTTGAACTATGAGTCTATGAGTATTATTGGTGTTATCACAAGAGACTAGTCTCACTTAATTTTACTATCAAATTTACTTCTATGGTGATAGGTGAAAGTGAAATTAGATCACTTTTACGTTCTTTTTTTGCATGTTTTCCTCTTTTCGTCGGTCCTCGAAGTGATATTGAAGATCAAAAATATAATATAATTTGAGTGGAAAAAATGTAATTTTACCGAAAGATTTATTATGGATTTCGATCGAAATAGGTTTGATTTTTTACCTTCAACTTTGTTCCCATTAAATCATCTCATCTTTTGGTCTCAAAATGTTGACATATTCTGTAAACTCTTGGATAAACAAGCTCTACGTTTGCGTATATCTTCTTAGTTCATATCAACCATGCCGTTCACACTCACATTAAGAACTGCAACATTTTCAGCACGATTATATTATCTGAACGGTTTTCATTGATGGGCAGGTTTAATTATGGCCTGCTTCGTGATCTACTTCGGCTTTGCGATTTACGGCTGCACGATCATTCAAGAAGGTATGGAGACCCGCAAGCTCGCCCGTTACGACTCCTACACAGTTCCGTTCTACAACTTCGTCGAGAAATACTTCAGCACCTTCGCCTACAGACCCATGGTACGTGAGAAGTTTTTTTATTTTGTCATTATATGCAAACAAATCTCTCGTCGATTTACAGATAGCTATCAAATGGAATTACTGTTCATCGCGATATCAAACTTATAACCATCCTACAGGACACTCTTTTATCTCTAGTTTGAGATAACAATGCGAGAAGTATTTGGAGTAAAATCATCTCATTTGCAGCAGAACGTATAAAAAGTTCTCACGTCGAATATCAAACCATCGAGTTAACTACTTAATCGAACATCTTTTTCGCGCAGATCGTTTTCACAGGAAACATCACTTACAGTGATCCGGCCACAGAAAAATTAATCTTGGATTTCGTGGAGAGAGTCGAAAGTCACGAGTCTATCGGCGACCCGCTGTACACGGAATGTTGGTTGCGGCAGTGGAAGAGATACATGGAAAAAAATGGACAGTACCTCGGACTCAATAACAGTGATGAAAAGACCTATATTCACAACCTACAAGAGGTGCGTTATCGAAGGCTTTCTCTTGCATGTTAACATCAAAATGCTGTCTTCGTAATCTGTAAGGAGTGCGTCATAACATAACAACATAACATAACATAGTGATGTCGGCGCTGAAGTGTAGGCCTGATGTGGCCTGTCGCCGATTCTTTTCCTTTTCGTGCCTTGTTCATAGATCTAAACTCGTATCATTTGATCGGATCTTTTCATGACTGGCGATAG